>NC_064644.1:311625467-311928497 GCF_023864345.2 Schistocerca serialis cubense | reverse complement strand
CACAGGTTGCTTAAGACCCATCCCAACTGATAAGCTCTACTGTCTGGCTGGAATAGCGCCACCACGGGTACGCAGAACAGTGGCTTCCAACAAGGAGAGACTGAAAGTGGAACAGGACAGTGCCCATTCACTGCACGGACATAATCCACCACAGCAACGGCTGAGATCGCGAAAGAGCTTCCCGAGAACATCCGAGAAGCTCACCATTTCACCAGAGAAGGCAAGGCTGGAGTTATGGAAGAAGTCGACGCCTCACTTGCAGACGCCAGAAGCTGAAGAACTACCACCTGGACACAACGAGAGCTGGCTGGTGTGGAAATCTTTAAACAGATTACGATCAGGAGTTGGACGATCCAGAGACAACCTGAAGAGATGGGGCTTCATAACAGAAGATACGTCCTGTGATTTTGGACAAGAACAAACCACAAGCCACATGCTCCAGTGCCTTTTGTGCCCTACATCCTGCACGAAGATTGATCTCCTGCAAGCCACTCCAAGCGCCTTGGAGGTTGCAAAGTACTGGGCACATGTAATATAAATACAATATATATATATATATATATATATATATATATATATATATATATATATTGGTGTGTATTGTATGTTTCTGACTCGAGAATAATAATAATTCTGCTGGATACTGACAATGCCGAATTGGACTGTGCTTTATGTGGAAGATATATACTCTTTTCATTGTACGTAAAGGATGTGTCGTCAGTTTTGTCCTACTTCAAATTCTACGTGTATACGTGTACACTGATGACCTCCAGCTGTATCTAAGTGAAATAAACCTGAGGACAGCTGTCGAGGATCTCAATATCAAAATGGGCGAAGGATATAGGGTGTTAAAGTTCAGCCCACCCAAAACCCAAGCGGTACTGGTTGGTCATTCTACGCTTATTCGTCCGAAATGTCGGGAATCCCTACCATCTTTAACCCTTAACGGGACAAGCATATTTCTCTCCTTCAGCAAAGTATCTAAGAGTAATAGTAGATGAAAATCTAAGTTGGAATGAGGACGTAACTGGAATGTGCAAGAACGCATCAGCTTCTCTCCATGCCCTAAAAAGCTATTCCCTCTTGAGCTGAAAAAGAAGTACAAACACTTATACTTCCAGTTATTGATTACAACGATGTTATCTTGCAAGGCCTTTTTCAGGAAAGCTCACGGCGCGTGGAACTGCTTATGAATGCATGTGCTCATTATATCTGTGATGTGCAACTCTTTGATTATATTTCACCATCATATGTGCAGCTATCCTGGCTACGTGCAGACAAGCACAGAGATTTCCATACCCTCCCTCTTCTCTACAGTATTATCAACGTGAATTGTCTCTTATATCTCTCCTCAACCCTAACGCTCTCATCTGAACATGACAGAAACATCCGCTCCCATCACATCAAAATCCTTTCTGTCCCACTACATCGTTCAGCCAGTTTCTTGAAGTCCTTTTAGTATCAAGAACCCGTCTCTGAAATAACCTCCCACATCGTATTAGAGAATTAAATAACTTTTCCACCTTCACAAGACAGTTAATGACATATCACTAACCCAAAAACAATTATTACCATTGTCCCTGTACGCACAGGTTGCCCTTGTGCGTCCTTTCCAACCAGACCTTCCTCCGTACTCAGTTTTCTTATCTGGCGCAGTCTCCTTAAATTTCCTTTCCCCAGGACTCGCTGTATCAGAAATCATCTGTCTTGTACAGCTATAAATTCTTTTTATATCTGCCACTATCATTATTGTTTTTATTACTGTCATCATTATTATACTATCGATATTAGTGGCAGCGGCTGCTGTGGTACAAGTACCGCCAGCATTTTTATTAGCTCATAGTCAGTATTATTTACACACATTGCCACTTCAGACTTTGAAATCATTTTAACACTATTTGTTATATTAAAATTGTTGTTTCTCAGGAAACTATGATGTAAGAAACGTACTGTTTGTATGAAATCCTGATCCAACGTAAGAAAGGGGCCTGATGGCCCTAGTCAGATAAGGTTAAATAATCATGTAAATAAATAAAATATTCAGAAAACTAATCATAATTTTCCCAGAGATCCAGAAACGTGTTATTAATAGGTTTAGCTCTGCAAAAGAAGTCAAAGCATTAACATTAAATATGTTACTAACCGTAGCAGGAGTTTAAAGAAAACGCTTATTTACGAGATTTCCAGGCGGAATTATTGAAATTTCCACAAGAGAAGATCTTTAAATAAACTGCGTGCCTATGTAGCACATAATTAAAGTCACTTCTGCTGCTATTCCATCCTTTAACGATCAGACACCATAAACAATGATAGAAAGGAAACTCGGGAAACTTGTAAATGCACGATTATCACATGAACTTAAAAAACATGAGGAAGAACGAACAGTAGAGAAAAGTGTAAGAATTCAATAATAGAAAACAGTACACTGAGAACGAAAAACAAATTACTGACACATGATTTATATAGACAGAAGAAACACTGCCATAGCTTTCGGTTCAGACACAGTGCCAAACTAGTGACTGAAGTACATCAAATCTAAAAAAAGTCTTTACAGACACGCAAATTAAATATCTCCTCAGATGCAAAAAGAGGACTCGTTGGAGTCGGGAAGACAAAAGCAAAACCTTAGATTCACGCTCTTTGTGCAAGAAAACGTATTTATGTAAATAATAGGTTGGGTAAACCATTACCGGGGTCTTTTAAAAGATGGCTGTTTAATTCTTTTCGGTGACGTACTGACAGTTTGATTAGTGTGCCGATTAATCTGAGGTTCCTGTATAATTATGCGTGTGGCAACTAATTAAAATTGTGACGTTGTCTTGTTGATTCATACCTGCATGCAAAGATGTTAAAGACTGTCACCGATTGTGACGCATGTTTACTGCACTGAAAACTGTTATGATTATTGCTTAAGATTTACTATTGAAAATGAAGGACGAAAGATTCGAAGTAATCTGATAGAAATAATTGGTTAATAAACATACAGGGTGAGTCGCATAAGAGGTAACACCCATTTTATTTCTTGCATGGTTACACATATCGAGAAGCAGTTTTCGGCAAATATTAGAGCTTCGAGGGTCAGTGTTTTCAGCGATGGTATCAATCGAAATATTGAGGTAAGTTCGTTTTTGTTTTAAATGGGATCGTATACTTTTTATAACCGCATTCGATAGCTCTTGAGAAGACAGTTGCAGTGATATTGCGTTTGTTAATGTTGACGTTGAAACCTGTCGTAAAAAATTCGAGAAATGTCCTAGAAGGTGAGAGCACGGTGGGCGGAAACTGCATTTGCGGTGCAAAAGTTGCCAAGCGGGCGTTACGGACCAGGCTGCCTAGTTGTATACCGCAGGATAGGCCTGCGCTATGAGAATAAAGCTTTATTTCCGCTTCACGTTGGTGTCTAGAAAGTATGAGTCTGGCGATATTCCCTCTAACTTTCGGAAAAACATCATCCGCATTATTCCGAAGACTGCAAGAGCTGACAAGTGTGAGAATTATCGCACTATCAGCTTGACAGCTTATGCATCCAAGTTGCTTACAAGAATAATAATCTGAAGAATGGAAAAGAAAATTGAGGATGTGTTAGATGACGATCAGTTTTGCTTTAGGAAAAGTAAAGGCACCAGAGAGGCAATTCTGACGTTGCGGTTGATAATGAAGCAAGAATGAAGAAAAATCAAGACACGTTCATAGAATGTGTCGATCTGGAGAAAGCGTTCGACAATGTAAAATGGTGCAAGATGTTTGAAATTCTGAGGGGTAAGCTATAGGGAGAGACGGGTAATGTACAATATGTACAAGAGCCAAGAGAAGATGGTAAGAGTGGACGACCAAGAAAGAAGTGGTCTGATTAAAAAGAGTGTACGACAGGGATGTTGTCTTTGCCCCTACTATTCAATCTGTACATCGAAGAAGCAATAAAAGAAAGGCTCCAGGAATGGAAGTAAAATTCAAGGTGAAAGGGTATTAATGATACGATTCGCTGATGACATTGCTATCCTGAGTGAAAGTGAAGAAGAATTGCATGATCTGCTGAAAATGGAATTAACGGTCTAATGAGAACAGAATATGAATTGAGAGTAAATCGAAGAAACACGAAAGTAATGAGAAGTAGCAGAAATGAGAGCAGCGAGAAACTTAACATCAGGATTGATGGTGAAGAAATAGATAAAGTTGAGAAATTCTACTATCTAGGCAACAGAATAACACATGACGAACGGAGCCAGGAGGACATCAAAAGCAGGCTAGCGCTGGCAAAAAGGGCATTCCTGGCCAAGAGAAGTCTACTAATATAGGCCTTAACTTGCGGAAGAAATTTCTGAGAATGTACGTTTGGAGCACAGCATTGTATGGTGGTGAAACATGGACTATGGGAAAACCAGAACAGAAGAAAATTAAAGCATTTGAGAAGTGGTGTTACAACCGAATGTTGAAAATTAGGCGGAATGGTAAGGTAAGAAATGAGGAGGTTCTGCGCAAAATCGGATAGGAAAGGAGAAGGGACAGGATGATCAGACATCTCTTAAGACGTGAGGGAATGACTTCCATGGTACTAGATGGAACTGTAGAAGAAGACAGAGATTGGAATATATCCATTAACTAATTGAGGGCGTAGGTTACAAATGCTACTGTGAAATGAAGAGGTTGGCACAGGAGAGGAATTCGTGGTGGGCCGCATTGCTTCAATATCTCAGTTGATACCAGCGCTAAAAACATTAATCAAGCAAAAAAAGAAAAAGAAGCAGGTGCCCCTCGACGCTCTAACTTTTGAGAAAACCGCGTTTCGATGTGTATAACAGTTCAAAAAATAAACGGGGTATTACGTCTTACTGACTCACACCTATAGTTTCACTCCTGCCATTACAAGGATAGCAACATGTGAGCTTCGTGTTCGTAGATAGGAGCTATATTCAGTCACAGTATACATGTGTTTCTATCGTAAGTGTAATTCATTACATTGCCCTTCAGTTTTCGCAAATGAATGTGAGTTTAAGCGGAACAGTGTCACACCAGAATGCGAACACACTTCAGGCATTACTACCGCCTCACAGCAGTGACATCACCTGGAAATGCTCGATCGCCCCGAACGCATTGGTCCAACAACCTACACTGCTGGCCATTAAAATTGCTACACCACGAAAATGACGTGCTACAGACGAGAAATTTACCCGACAGGAAGAAGATGCTGTGATATGCAAATGATTAGCTTTTCAGAGCATTCACACAAGGCTGGCGCCGGTGGCGACACATATAACGTGCTGAGATGAGGAAAGTCTCCAACCGATTTCTCATACACAAACAGCAGTTGACCGGCGTCGCCTGGAAAAACGTTGTTTTGATGCCTCGTATAAGGAGGAGAAATGCGTACCATCACGTTTCCGACTTTGATAAAAGTCGGATTGTAGTGTATCGCGATTGCGGTTTATCGTATCGCGACATTACTGCTCGCGTTGGTCGAGATCCAATGACTGTTAGCAGAATATGGAATCCGTGGGTTCAGGAGGGTAATACGGAACGCCGTGCTGGATCCCAACGGCCATAGTATCACTAGCAGTGGAGATGACAGGCATTTTATCCGCATGGTTGTAAGGGATTGTGCAGCCACGTCTCGATCCCTGAGTCAACAGATGGACTATCAGCTCGGAGACCGTGGCTGCGGTTACCCTTGACGATGCATCACAGATATGAGCGCCTCCGATGGTGTACTCAACGACGAACCTGGGTGCAGGAATGGCAAAACGTCATTTTTTCGGATGAATTCAGGTTCTGTTTACAGTCGCATCCATGTTTGGCGATATCGCGGTGAACGCACATTGGAAGCGTGTATTCGTCATCGCCACACTGGCGTATCACCCGGCGTGATGGTATCGGGTGCCATTGGTTACACGTCTCGGCCACCTCTTGTTCGCATTGACGGCACTTTGAACAGTGGACGTTACATTTTAGATGTGTTACGACCCGTGGCTCTACCCTTCATTCGATCCCTGCGGAACCCTACATCTCAGCACGATAGTGCACGACCGCATGTTGCATGTCCTGTGCAGGCCATTCTGGATACAGAAAATGTTCGACTGCTGCCCTGGCTAGCACATTCTCCAGATCTCTCACCAACTGAAAACGTCTGGTCAATGGTGGCCGAGCAACTGGCTCGTCACAATACGCCTGTCACTACTCTTGATGAACTGTGGCATCCCGTTGAAGCTCCACGCGCAGCTGTACCTGTACACGCCATCCAAGCTCTGTTTGACTCAATGCCCAGGCGTATCAAGGCCGTTATTACGGCCAGAGGTGGTTGTTTTGGGTACTGATTTCTCAGGATCTATACACCCAAATTGCGTGAAAATGTAATCACATGTCAGTTCTAGTATAATATATTTGTCCAATGAATACCCGTTTATCATCTGCGTTTCTTGTTGGTGTAGCAATTTTAATGGCCAGTAGTGTATGTAGCAATCTTGATGCAGTGCTAGATTTCGAAAATTTAAATTCCGGAATGTCGTCTGTGGTTAATTATATACTATCGAGTTTCTTCTGTAATCTAGATGGTGATGACGAAACCACTAAAGGAACAAGCAGTGTAACTTGTAACAACGGGCGAGCAGTGGACGACAAAGTCGGCCTCCAGTGTAGATCCAAATCTGATTGTCAACGAACGGCCGACCATGCGTTACTCAGCCAGGTGTGTTCATGGAAAAGAGGCCCGTGTACGCCTTACTTAACTACACGTGACGCGACAATGTCGCGATCAGACGGCCGTGGAGGTCACGGGTCGTCTTCTGAAATGCGCGCCTCACAGAAACTTTCACTGCTCGCACACCCGGCACTCCGTGGAGGCGGCGTGTTATTTATACCACGATTCCCCAATGAATATGGTAATGCTATGGAAATGTTTGTTTCGGTAATAAAGACCTTCTCAAACATAAAAGGAAAAAGCAGAACGAAAATAGACACCGACAATCTTATCCCTCTGATCTCTTCGTTGGCGCTCAAAGCTGATAACTTACACAGCTATAATGGCTGCTGCGAAAAAAATGAGAAAGACGGACACACACACACGCACACACATACACACACAAGGATATCGCGTAGGAGAGGGACGACAGCCTAATAACGCCAAAAATTAAAAGGCGTCGTCTCGGAGAAAGCAGAGTACGTGACGCGAGCTTTGAAACGACACGCTGCGTAACGCATTCGCTGTGGCACGCACAACGCAACATGATTGCGTCGGCCGCATGCTAGTGGAGTTTGGATTTACGAGTCTGCGTGTAAGCTCGCATCCACGATAATGCTGGTTCTGTAGCCACGCCACGAGTTCCCGACGACGAGCGCTTCGCGCACAATGATTTGTAACCTCAGTGGAACTTTGATTAGAAGCGCCACATGGGAGCTGTGCTAGTGAAAAGGCAAATCCCTGTTTGCTGTTGTATTTGATACAGTTCTGCAGTATCACTTAACGAAGTACGCTGTATTGAAGTTCTTATCAGACTTTCCCATGAACCGAAAAGTTTAATTGTTTAATTGGGTAGAAATATACTGTGTAGTCCTGGACTCCTCCACCACTCACGTTTAAGAGGATCTACATTTCTCGCATACGAACAGAAATATTGCAAGTAATTGCACGTCCTGTATTGTTCAGTTTGGACTGTGGACGCTCTCAAATCTGTCCCTCATCCAAGGCTCAAGGATCTTCTTGCAGCATCAGTCTCAAAAAAGCGTATTTCAGCCTACTGAAAATCGAAAATAGGACAGAAAAACGAATAGCCAAGTACTGTAAATTGTACGATAGTCATTGCAAAATGAACGGAAAGGTATGGGAACCTCTTTTCAGCGGGCCCGGCTCGTATACCATTGCTTTACAATGTCAAGGTCAATCAATTGGCGAAGGACGCCAGTATTTCTGGCACTGCAACATACGTCAGTGTACTGACCAGGGATGAATGGGTGAAAAACTGGCGCGTTTTAACTTGCCATAAATGTCAGTATTGTACTGCAATCCTCCTAGTATTTATAAAGTCCTCCATGTCCTGAAAATTTCAGGAGGACCGAAAGCTGATAACTACCCTGGTAAGAATGCGTAGAGTCATGATTCAACTCCTTCCGATTTAGTCCGCCTCGGTAGCTGCGGGGTCAGAACGGTAGATTGCTACCCGAAGGGGCCCGGGTTCGATTCCTTGCCAGATCGGATATTTTCTCCGGTCAGAGTGCACGTTGTGTTGTCCTTATCTTTGTATCGTTATAACTGACACAAAAGTCACTACATGGCATCCGATGACAGGTCTAAACCTACGTAACTTCGTACCAGCGAACCGGTTGACCATACTGAATTTTCTGAGTTGTCGAAACACACTGCCGTATCCTCTTTGCAAAGTTAAAATGGGTCTATAGGTACATACCGAAAGCCAATAAATTTTTAAATACTAAAAAAAATAATTCTGATTTACTATGGATAGGCATCAAGGATGTCCTTTCGACGAATGTCAGAAGGAAGAAGAAGGTGATGAAAACCACTTGCTGTTTCCCTGCAGTTTTTTTCGAGGCACATGATTTTTTATCCGTACTGCATACACGAAAAAGCGAATTGATAAGGGCAAAATAATTAAATTTATCGTTCACGTTACTGTCGTTTACCGAGAGGTGATTTCTCATAGAAACTTTCTGTTATGGAAGATTTGAATGTCCGTTTTTGATGTGGCGACCGGCAGCTCTCTTACTGGCGTTAATACCAACCGTAAGAAGTCGAGCAAAGCGAGTTCTTGTGCACATTCATTTATATATTTCTATTTCTTGATCGTTCTCATGATCCGTATTCGAAGTAAAATTGGGTACAGAAGCACTTTTTTTCTCAATGCCTACCTTTTATTGGTGTAAAGTAGTCCTAGCTTCAATTAATCTTTTCATCTCTACATACACTCAATACTGCAGATAATATGTTTCACTTACTCTAATCTTTGTGTTGGCTAACTACTTCACAGCTACTACGTGTACATTTCATCATTAAATTAATTACTCCTGGATACCTTAGCAGATTGCGCACTAACTTTTCCATCTTCTAAAAACTGTTTTCCTAAACATCTTTCATCGCCAATTTCTTCTAGTAGCTATTTTTTTTACAGATCTACTTTATATGTTAGTTACATTTCAAACATACCTTATCGAACCTAACGTTCCCGAATATGTTTGTGAAATAGGCGTAAGGGTAGACTCCACCTTAAAACATTAGCTTTATTTTTAAAAAAATTAATGGCCATTTCACATCTTTTGAGTGTTTTCTCTTAGATCTGAAAACGACTTGGCTTTATTACAAGACGTCTAAGGAAGATGAACTGTGAGAGGAACCAGAGCATACTGAAATCTGCCAATGTGGTAAGATACTACCTGTCTACCAGAGACTTGCATCTGATGCACCACTGGTAAAATGGAATGATGAGAAGACACAAAATGCAAATAAAAAAGATACTTTTGGGTCTTGTACATGCTGTTATCAGGTCAATATGGAATGTCAGAAGCCTTAAGTAAATACTAGAACTGCTTTATCATCCTCCCAAAAGAAGATTTGCTTGTCCTGAGATCAACGACGGATGAAGCAGTCCACAAGATGATGCCTTGAGAAGGAAAAATTCAAGAAAAAGGCTACTCTGAAATTGCAAGCAGAAGAAGACTTGCAGGAGCACGAAGGGAATACGTATTGTCCTGGTGAATTTTAATGGATACGTGTCTTGTGCTAGCATTCACTTTTAATAAAATTTTCATATCCATTTTCTCGTAAGTTTGTTTTTCCAAGCTTAGTACAAACTTTTTTATCTAAAACATTAACCAATCTCAATGAAATTTTTGCAGGCAGTGTTCCTGAGACACTTGCACACATTTACGTACCAATATTATCGAAAATACTGTTCTTCTACTTCATTATCATATTTATGTACCGATAATTAAGGAAAATTTAAGTTTGAAACTAGAAAAAAAAACTGAAAATAAATTACTAACATTTCTCATAAAATAAATAGATAGAACTGGTGAACTGCGTTTAGTGGATGCACCTAAAAAATATGGAGTGCGAAAATTGAGATCTGAGTCGCAAAGGTTGGTTTTCAAAAATGCCATTAAGATCATATTGAAAATTCAAAACACAAAAACCAACTACGGTCTGGGCTGCAAAGCTCGGGTATTGCTACATCTTCACGTGACAGGCAAGATTTTAAAATTCGGTTGAAATCGGAAAAGAAGAAAAAAAGTAAAATTCTTGAATGGAGTCTGCCCTTAAAGACCACATTCAGGCTGTGCGTAGGGCAAAACACCGACCGATAGCACAACGAACGGATTACCTTATTTTAACTGGCTCGCCATCTACATACGAGTACACATCATTTATCAGATCCACGACGCGCGTTGTATGTTGTTCCAGTAGATAAGCCACCTACTATTTCCATACCAATTACATTCCTTTTTCACAACCAGTTGGCATTAGGGTGATAACATGACAACACTGAAGAGTCCTTTTCGCACTGACACACCCATTTAACCCACCGAGTGAACGAGCACAGTGGTCACTTACTGAACTAATATTCTGGCGGACGGCGGTTCAGATCCCAGTGCAGGTCAAGATTTTCCTTGATTTCCCAGAGTCACTGCATGTATATCTACATCTACACATTACTCTGTAATCTACAATTAAGTGCCAGGCAGAGGGTTCATCGAACCATCTTCAAGCTGTTTCCACTGTCGAGCTGCGCGCGGGAAAAACGAACACTTAAATATTCTGTGCGATCTCTGTATTCTATTATTTTATTAGTCCTCCCTGTGTAGGTGAGCGCCAACAAAATATTTTCACACTCTGAGGAGGAGGGTGGTGTTCGAAATTTTGTGAGAAGACCCTGCCGCAATGAAAAACGTCTTTGTTTTAAGGACTGCCACCTCAGTTTGCATATTATATTCGTGGCGCTCTCTCCCCTATTTGGCGATACAACAAAACAAGCTTAAGGTGAATGCAGGGATGTTACCTTTCAAATGGACACAGTCGATTTTTTCCCCCATTCTTCCTTAACTCTAGCTGATGGCCCACCCTCAGTAGGACCTTAAATGCTAATCTTCCTTCCTTCGTTTTGCCAAAAAGAGTATGGACCACGGGAAAATTCCAGTATGGCTGGATTTGAATGTCGTTCTTCCCAACTGCGTTTACACTAACTTAACCACTGGACCATCATGTGCAAATCTTTTCTTTAGAAGCATATGTTCCAAATTATGCACTTATATGACTTAATAATTGTTGTAACTGAGAAATGAATCACCCAAGACGAATCTATCATCTGTAGGCCAAAAAAAAACTGTTGTAAACTACCTTCGATGTACCAGGGTGAGTCAAATAAAAACCTTAAATTTGTAATGACAAATCGAAATTTCGCGCCGTTATCCTGTAAGTTGGTAAGCGTGCTACAAACAGGGTGCAGAATGGCCTGTAGGTGGCAGCATAGTGCAGATGCACACATACTGTCGCAGTATCAGTATAAAGATGGCTGCCCCACTTGCGACTTACACCAGGGAAGAACAGCATTCTGTTATTCGGTTTTTGCGTAGTGAAGGTGTGAAACCTATTGAAATTCATCGACGAATGAAGGTTTAGTACGGTGATGCATGTTTGTCACAATAGAAAGTCTACGAGTGGAGTAGGAAGTTCGCAAATGGTGTGACTTGAGCCGGTCTGGGTGGCCGAGAGGTTCTAGGCGCTACAGTCTGGAACCGCGCGACCGCTACGGTCGCAGGTTCGAATCCTGCCTCGGGCAAGGATGTGTGTGATGTCCTTAGGTTAGTTAGGTTTAAGTAGTTGTAAGTTCTATGGGACTGATGACCTCAGAAATTAAGTCCCATAGTGCTCAGAGACATTTGAACCATTTTTTGTGACTTCAGTGGAAGATGCTCTTCGTCCAGGTCAGGCACAACGAGTTGTGACTCCACAGAACATTGCAACAGTAGAAGCCATAGTGAAGGAAAACCGCCGAGTGACACTGAATGACATTTGCAACATGTATACAGATTAATCATGGGTCAGCACACCACACTGTGCATGATGTGCTCCAGTTTCACAAAGTGTCTGCAAGATGGGTGCCACAGCAGCTAACTCCTGAAATGAGAGAACGACGTGTTGATGCTTGTGAATAACTTCGTCGGCGCTTTGATGGCTTCCTTGCAACATGACAATGCAAGGCCCCACACTGCCCGCACAACAGTTGCAACAATCACAGACCTGCATTTTGAGTGTTTTCCTCATCCACCACACTCACCAGGCTTTGCCCCAAGTGATTTCCATGTGTTTGGACCACTCAAAGACGCAATGGGAGGAAAGAAGTTCCGTTTTGATGAAGAGGTACGCCACGCAGTGCACGAGTGGTTGTGAGGACTACCTTGTAAGCACCGGAGGAGTTGCATTGAGCGTGGGGGAGATTATGTTCAAATGTGATACAGCTTTGTACCACTTCTGCACAATAAATAATATTTAAAAAAATATTTAAGGTTTTCATTTGACTCACCCTCGTATACAAAGTGAGTAACTCGGAGAAGAGAACGACTGAAGAGAGAATACCGCCTACATAACGACAAATACACAAAACTGACGGTGTAACTTATGAGCAGAAATAGTGAAAGCGGACAAGCAATAAAAAAGCACGGTACTCCTATTCAGGAGCGTTTTTTAGTACCAGTTTCTAATAAAACAACCTCAGTTTTCTCTTATTTAAATAAAACGCTTCAAAGAACTGCTGCAATGGTTCTTTCTTTCTCTTTACTTGCCCAGCTGGCTGGCAATCACTTTACAATACTAAAAGCGAGACGGTAAGGCCTGTTAAAAAAAATCGTGCTCACGGAGTATCCTTCTTGGAACGACTTAGGTACCTAGCCTGTCGCAAGTATGGATAACGAATTGTTCAGAGCCTAGGTGAAACGACAGCGTGGACCCCGTCCTGGCTCGGACGACCGACAGAGCAGCACTTTAGACTCGACGTGGCTTTCGTGAGCCTTCCCTGGGCCTGGGTGCTCAGCTTATACCCGAACGCCGGCTGGGCTCTGGGTGCGGGTGGAACCAGTTCCAGGCTATTCGTGGCCGGTGATGGTGCATCGCATCCTGCTGGCTCGCTGGACGCTCCTCTCCACACACGCTGCTGACACGGCTCCGACGTGTGTAGCGAGCAGTTTCTCTCCCCAGGAAACTGATAGGACAGGGTAACTGTTCTATCCATCCCCCAATTGTAGCGATGTCACAGTCAGTTACTTGTCCCCATATCGTTTCAGATGTGCGACTAGATTAGTGCTTTCATACCAGTAAGGTCACAATAATGAGAAGAATGTTGTGTACTGAAACCGAAGTTATTCATTAGGTCCCCTAAGGAAGCGTTATAGATCTTCTATTATTCTTATTTTACGCGTATATAAACGATTTAGGAGGCAATCTCAGAAGCTCTCTTAGATTATTTGCACGTGATGTCATAGTTCACCGTTCAGCATATAAGCTAATAAATTCATCATAAGATAGAAATAATTACATAATGGGCTAGAAAAGGTCTGGATGATGCAAAAAATGGCTGTTCACCCTGAAAAATAAGTAATATGACGTCATCCACATTACTAAAAAAATACCTTTAAATTTCAGTTACAAGATAAATTGCATAAATTTGAAGGTTATCGAACCAAGTAAATATCTAAGGATTCAATATAAATTCATACCATCACATAGAAAATGTTGTGGGGGAACGCGAACCAAGGACTCCGTTTTATTGGCAGAACGCTTAGAAGTCTCAACAAACCTGTTAGCTTGGAAGTTGACTTCTGGAGTATAGCTTCACCGTATAGGATCCGTAACAGTTAGGATCAGTGGAGCACACCGAAAAAGTTCAAAAGGAAACAGCTTCTTTTGTTTCCAGACGAATGTTCACTCTGCAGCGGAGTGTGCGCTGATATGAAACTACCTGGCGTGTCGGACCGAGAATCGAACCTTGGACCTATGCTCTTCACGGGCAACTGCTCAGCTCCTTTTGCATTACCGCGAAATATGGGAGAGAATTCGCGGATAAGAGAGTTGGTGTGGCAATCATTAAAAACAGGCATTTTGGTTGCTGCGAGATATTTTCTCTATATTTTAATCCCCTGTTTTTGCTTCCGAATGCCAAAATAGTTTGTTGACACTCATCTACATAGGGAGAAATAAGCGGTGTGGTAAGATAAAAAACTCAGAGGTCGCACCGAAAAATTTAAGTGCTAATTTTTCCCCTCACTCTGTATCAAAGTAATTCTGTGCACCCTCTGGCAAAAACGGAAGTTGGAATTGCACAGCAATCATGTAGAGCTGCTGCAGAAAAAGTACTGCGAGTGTAGAGTGTGTCCACACAGGTTGCACGTTTCTTCCAGTCATTTTCCCTTGAATGAAATGCGAAGTTAAGTAACACTCAGACTAAATAGGAGTATTCAACTCAGTTCTTATAGTTGTTGTTGTTGTGGTCTTCAGTCCTGAGACTGGTTTGATGCAGCTCTCCATGCTACTCTATCCTGTGCATGCCTCTTCACCTCCCAGTTCCTACTGCAGCCCACATCCTTCTGAATCTGCTTAGTGTATTCATCTCTTGGTCTCCCTCTACGATTTTTACCCTCCACGCTGCCCTCCAGTACTAAAATGGTGATCTCTTGATGCCTCCGAACATGTCCTACCAACCGATCCCGTCTTCTAGCCAAGTTGTGTCACAAACTCCTCTTCTCCCCAATTTTATATCCTCTCTACTTCGACCATCATCAGTTATTTTGCTCCCCAGATAGCAAAACTCCATTACTACTTTAAGTGTCTCATTTCCTAATCTAATTCCCGCAGCATCACCCGACTTAATTCGACTACATTCCATTATCCTCGTTTTGCTTTTGTTGATGTTCATCTTACACACTCCTTTCAAGACACTGTCCATTCCGTTGAACTGCTTTTCCAAGTCCTTTGCTGTCTCTGACAGAATTATAATGTCATCGGCGAATCTCAAAGTTTTTATTTCTTCTCCATGGATTTTAATACCTACTCCGAATTTTTCTTTCGTTTCCTTTACTGCCTGCTCAATATACAGATTGAATAGCATCGGGGAGAGGCTACAACCCTGTCTCACGCCCTTCCCAACCACTGCTTCCCTTTCATGCCCCTCGACTCTTATAACTGCCATCTGCTTTATGTACAAATTGTAAATAGCCTTTCGCTCCCTATATTTTACCCCTGCCACCTCCAGAATTTGAAAGAGAGTATTCCAGTCAACATTGTCAAAAGCTTTCTCTAAGTCTACAAATGCTAGAAACGTAGGTTTGTCTTTCCTTAATCTTTCTTCTAAGATAAGTCGTAAGGTCAGTATTGCCTCACGTGTTCCAATATTTCTACGGAATGCAAACTGATCTTCCCCGAGGTCGGCTTCTACCAGTTTTTCCATTCGTCTGTAAAGAATTCGCGTTAGTATTTTGCAGCTGTGACTTATTAAACTGATAGTTCGGTAATTTTCACATCTGTCAACACTTGATTTCTTTGGGGTTGGAATTATTATATTCTTCTTATAGACATTCTTCTACTATTTTGGAGTTTATCGATACAGGCCTCATAAATCCCACATCTTGAATCACTGCTGGAAGAGAAGTAACCTCGACAGAATAAGATAAATTCTAAAGAAGTGGAAATATTCTTGAAATTAAAAGGCCGATTTATATATCTGGAAACCCCGATTATAGTATGTTAAAGCGACAGTGGCACCCCTTGAACACAGAGTAGGACATGTGGATTCGCAATAGGTAATGTCTAAAGTCTAAACATCTTCAGCGTCGCCGAATCTACTTTCTTTTAGGGAATGGCCCACACCCTGCTAACATCCTCTTGGTTAACAGACAGGCTGCAAGCTCTTGATGCCACATGAGCACGTAATGGGTGAATGTGCTACGTGTACACAAAACGGTAGAGTTTTCCTACAATTTTTTCGCATGTAATATGTAGCAAAGTTCATTGCAAGTCAGTGACCAAATATCCCAGAACATTTTCTTTAAAACTTCAAAGGATGACCCTCTATTTGCGAGCCACTAAACAACTGTAGAGTCAATACACTGTCCATTCAGAAAGTTCCGAGACTTGTTTTGTTCCTGGCGTAGAAGTGACATCAGTAACTACGGCGGGAACTTGTACTAACAACTGTAAACAACAGATATACACTCGACCAGTCCTTCGTGAGCGGGCAGTGTTAAATAGTGGACGAGTGCCAGTAGTGTGTCAACGTTGATGTGTCAAAAATCGCACTGGAACAACATCTCTAAATTAAGTATTCAAGACATTTTCGAAACTGTTTTGAAGAAATGAAAAGTGTGCGATGTTTGAGCTGCACACCTTGACTCTTAAACAAAAGCACCGACGCGTGGACGCCTGGCGGGATTTGATTGAAATGCAAAACGCGTCCAATCCTTTTCTGGAAAAAAATCACGAGTGAGCAGGCCTGATGTTATCAATACGAACCTTCCACTAAACGACGACGTGCAGAAATTCACATGAGCTGGGGGTAACGATTTCATGA
Source organism: Schistocerca serialis cubense (assembly GCF_023864345.2). Taxonomy (NCBI): domain Eukaryota; kingdom Metazoa; phylum Arthropoda; class Insecta; order Orthoptera; family Acrididae; genus Schistocerca; species Schistocerca serialis. Next base: position 311,911,941 of record NC_064644.1, on the reverse strand, counting down.
CGTAACAGATATTCAACCCATTATGACGCGCGGAGTGATTTTTTATTAATCCAGTCTCTAAACGGTTTGTGCCGACAGGGTATTCAGGTCGACAAGGCCTCAATCCAACTGCAGCGTTAAGAACCGAATATAGATTAGTGATGAACTAAAGATTAAAAAAATATGCTGACTGAATACTGCAGGGGTTATGAACCATTAACACACTGGTAGGCTTACGAGTTGTAAATACTTTAATGAATTAAGACATCAAGAACACCAAATAACACGTAAAAAATAAAATTAAAAGAGAAGTTAATTTAGTATGTGAGTGATGGAAACGATAGTGTAGAAGGTAGCTGTACCGTAGTGGTAACTCATAAGAGAATACAAACACATTATCAGAAAAAGATTTGGTTATTAACTGTATTTTCAATTATTTACGAAAAAGCAAGGTCACGTTCTCGTAGAGAGCAACGAAGAGAAATTGCCAAAAGCTGCGGCTGCAGTGTTCCGATAACCAACCTCTGCCTTCCCTCAGTAGGTATCACTGTTGAATGACGCGATAGATGTGCACAGGAGAAAACTACCACTTATGCTTCACGACGTACCGACCGTGAGAAATGCCTCGCTGACCTATTATGCAGTCAGATAGGTATTTCCCGTACCGTAATGCTAACGCTGACAACACATTACTTCGCAGAATGCGAAGCATGAACGGCTGTTTCAGAGCGCGTTTGTCCTGTCAATCTCTAACACAGAACTATGGGTCTGAGTTATGCAAAAGCAACATGGTGGAAACATCCTCTCCCTCCCCACTCCCAAAAGAAAAGTATTACTTAAAAGAAGCTGTATGTCAAATATTCCGAGGGGCAGGGTGGCATATTCAAAAATGGCATTTAATAAATGCAGAGTCGTGATTTAGAGTCTAGCTTGTGAAACTTAAAATAGGATAAGGATAAATTCGATAGAAATTGCAAATACTTTTTTTATGAAAGCAAGGGCATAGTGAGTATAATCCAAAAATTCACCGCAAAAACAGTTCCGTTATGTACAATAAATTATTTTGTTCTATGTGCATGTAAATTGTCTACGCCCTCCTTTCTTTCATCCTTCTGACTGGAAATGTGAAGTTAAGAAAGACGTCCTGCAGTGTCTTTCCAAGCAGACCATCAGCATGTTTCTAGAAGTCTGAGAGTTTGATTGTAAGTGTTCTGTGCTCGCTGAAAAAGTTCTATCTTAACAATTTCAGTGGTTTGCTCTGTTCTGATTGTTCAGTTTCTCCGAGAGTAATTAATGAGCAATAAATACACGGATGTGCGGCCAGATCTCATTGTCCAGTTCTTCAACGCACATGACGATGGCAACGTTGTTGCTTTTTTTTCTTCGAAATATTGTGCCTGTTGGACAGCCATCCTGTCAGTTCAAAATTTTTCAAGACTGGATTTACAAAACAAAAAAAAAAAACAAAAAAAAATCGTAGTCAAGTTAAAATGGTGGTTTTAATGCTTCATGATTTCTACGTAGTCTGCCCACGGCACTAAATGTGCATTTAACCACGTGAAACTGTCAGAAAAGTCCTTCTTTGAAATTTTTGTTCAACTCGCGCGTCACGTTGGCTTGAATGTCTGTTGTGTCATCGAAGCGTTGACCCTTTGTATCGCCTTCTGTACTCAGTGTTTCCAGTACGAGTCTACCACAATACGATGAAATTCCATTACCCGTGATGATTTTTTTCCAGAAAAGACATATCCGAGTTCTGCATTTTAGCGATGCTGTAGCAGGCGTCCACACGTGTTCGAGAGTCAAAGTGTGTGGGACAAATACTGCACACTCTTTCCTGTCCTTTAAAACATTCTGGATAATGTCATGAAATCTTAAATATAGAGATTTATGAAATAAAAAATTTTTAGTTAATTTTATTTTTATTTTTTAATGCGTGGACCGCAAATTTCTTTTTTACTTACACGACAATTAGTTTCGGTTGCTTTTTTTAATACCATCTTCAGATCGTCCAGACCGTAAAAATTGGTGAATATGCAGTAATATTATAGTCATTAGCTGTAATCATGCAAAGATATGCACCCGTATTGTGGTTCAAAATGGTTCAAATGGCTCTGAGCACTATTGGACTTAACATCTGAGGTCATCAGTCCCCTAGAACTTAGAACTACTTAACCCCAACTAACCTAAGGACGTCACACACCTCCATGCCCGAGGCAGGATTGGAACCTGCAACCGTAGCGGTCGCGCGGTTCCAGACTGAAGCGCCTAGAACCGCTTGGCCAACTGCGGCTGTCCCGTATTGTGGCCCAACAAAAGTACGAGAGTATGTAATTCAAAAATTCATCGTGAGCGAGCCAGGTTGTATACCATAATCTCGAAAAATGACGGTAATAAAGAAGGCGAATGGGTAGTTGCATTTAGAGATGATGCTCCATTGCGATTTGCGACAGAATAACGTTGAGACACTACAGCTGCAGCCGGGCGTGTGGCCGTGCGGTTCTAGGCGCTTCAGTCTGGAACCGCGTGACCGCTACGGTCGCAGGTTCGAATCCTGCATCTGGCATGGATGTGTGTGATGTCCTTAGGTTAGTTAGGGGACTGATTACCACAGATGTTAAGTCCCATAGTGCTCAGAGCCATTTGAACCATTTTTGAACACTACAGCTGCACGCCGACTACTTAACACTGTCTACGCAGAGCTGACTGGTCGAATGCACACTTGCTGTTTGCAGTTGTTAGTTCAAGCTACCAGTGTAGTTACTGCGCTGGAGTCGTTTATACGTCAGGAATAAAATCAGTCTCGAAGCTTTTAGGACGGACGGTGTATAATTCTGTGCTACAAATGTACATTTCCTCGATGACGGTATTACATGTTATTTTTGACAATAGGATTTAGTGAGATTATACAGAACTGTCCAGCTTGAGATTTTACACATATCTGTGTGAGTAGGTGATGCTGGAGCCCCAGAATGAGATGCTAAATTGCACAACAACGGTTTTCTTGGAGTTCTTTCCAAGGTCGCTCCTATCTCGTCTGGTTTGTGGCAAGTACTTTATATTCTGGGCATCCGCAGCTGTTGAAAGGCGTGAAGTTAAGACGAAATCCGCTGCTAACTGCTAAAATTGTTGTTTTATTGATACACAACCGGTTTCTCGTCATAAAACCGCATCATCTGACGCAACGGTGTTAAAAAGTGATAAGTGCACCCATCAGTCCTAGTGGATTTTTTTCCAACGTGTACAAATTCTGGGGACTGATCGATGAGAGGACGCGGAACAAAAAAAGGTCTAATGAATTTATGTCCGTAAATGCGTGCTACAGACCATTTGTACAATCATACTTTGTTACAGAGGCTGCGGTCTAATACGAATTGTACCGTGAACCCATAATTACAGTATGCATAGTTTCCTTCTACAGCCTGGTACTGTTTCTCATGAGCCATGCCCTAGCGCCTTCTCCTGCCATATTAATTGGTAAAGTTGTGCCCGATTCACTTCTCTCGCTTACTCACCTTGTGGATCTAGCCGGGCGGTTTGAGGCGTCATGTCACGGACTGCGCGGCCTCTTCCGCCGGTGGTTCCAGTCATCCCTAAAGCATGGGTGTTCGTGTTGTTCTTAGCACAAGTTAGTTTAAGTAGTGTGTAAGCCTAGGGACCAATGACCTAAGCAGTTTGGTCCCTTAGGAATGCACACACATTTGAATGTACACAATGGATCCGGACTCGAATCGAGTCGGCAAGAGCCGACATGATGTTTGCTTACGGAAAGGCAAATGGCAACGAGCGGCGGGTAGGAAGGCTGTATCAGGAGACCTATCCCCACCGACAACAACTACAGCATTCAGCATTCAGTGTTTCACCGATTGTCTGCAACAGAGTCGTTTCAGGAAGCAGGAAATCATGAAGGACGTACCCGAAATGTTTCGGACACCAGACTTGGAGGAAAATGTAATTAACACTGTGGAGGGCGACCGCCTTGTCAGTACCAGGCAGTTGACCCACCAGTACAGAGTAAGCTAGACAACCGTGTGGAACACTTTCCTTGACAATTATTACTACCCTTATGCAGGGATTACTAGCGACAGACTTTCCACTTCGGGAACAGTTTTGTCACTGGTCTCTTCAACAGGCAGTCACGATTCCGGGATTCGTATCATTCACAAATGAAGCCACCTTTATGTGGAGTGGTACTTTCTAGTTTCATAACAGTCATCTGTGAATCTGTATGCAGAACGTCCATGGTATAGTGACAGCGAATCATCAGCATCGGTGAAGCCAGAATGTGTGGGCCGAGATAACTGGCCAGCGTATTTTGGGACCAGTCTTCCTTCCAAGTCGCCTGACAGGCCGGAACTAACGGCGTTTCTTGCGGATGACTTTGTCTCCCCCGCTGCAAGAAGTGCCATTGATGATTCGAAGTGTTATGTGGCTGCTACATGATGGTGCTCCAGCCCACTTCGCCGTTAACGACCGTACGCATGTCAATCGTGTCTTCCCTGGTCGATGGATCGGGGGAGGGGTCCAATTTCATGGCCTGCATGTTCGCCGGATCCCAGTCCGTGCGATTTCTGGTTAGGCGGCCATCTGAAAAGTATCGAGTGTGCAGAGCCCATTCCAGATGTGGAGACACTGGAGCATAGTATTCAAGCTGCCTTTGACAGTTTTCAGACGCAGCCTTGCCGATGTGAACATGTGAGACAGAACATGCTAAGGTGAGTACACGCATGCGTTGAGGCATATGGCAGCCTTCTTAAACACGTACCGTAACTGTGGCTGTATATTAAATCGTAGTCTCTGTAACAATGAATGATTGATTAAATGGTTTCTAGCATAGAAACCATGCATTTCTGGACATGAGTTCATTAGACCTTTTTTGTTCCGTGTCCTCTCACTGATCGGTCCATTGAGTTTGTACACTGTGTAAAAAATCACCTTGTGTTATTCAGTGTTATCTACATCACATTTGGGAACAAAGAGTGACAAAAGCGTGATCGATTAATTTCGTTAAAATTGCTGGTTTGTGAATGATGTAGTTAGACACTTGTTTTAAGATATGGTTGTATCGGTGTGAAGCGGCTCCCATAAGCAACTAGCTTGTGAGCGCAACACCGGGTTGCCCCGCCGTCGCACCGATGCAGGCAAATCTTAAAACAAGGGTCTATAACTATACGGCCCACAAACCAGCTATTTTAACGAAATTAATGGATCACGTCTTGTGACCCTTCGTTCGAAAATGTAATGTAAATATTAATCACTGAATAATTCGAGTGCTTTTGGAGAATATGGTCCAAAATGGAAACCACGGTGAAAATAAAAATAGTTTTTAGAATGAGATTTTCACTCTACAGCGGAGTGTGCGCTGATATGAAACTTCCTGGCAGATTAAAACTGTGTGCTGGACCGAGACTCGAACTCGCAGGAGAGCTTCTGTGAAGTTTGGAATGTAGGAGACGAGGTATTGGCGGAATTACGGCTGTGAGGACGGGGCGTGAGTCGTGCTTGGGTAGCTCAGTTGGCAGAGCACTTGCCCGCGAAAGGCAAAGGTCCCGAGTTCGAGTCTCGGTTCGGCACACAGTTTTAATCTGCCAGGAAGTTTCAAAAATAGTTTTATTTGCAACAATTAGCTACACCTTCCAACTACTGCTCTACACAGTAGCTGCTCCCATTGAGATTTCTGTCATAACGTTGAACCAACCTTTCAACACCATCGTCACGGAAGGCAGCCGCCTATGGTTTCAGACAGCTATCTGCGCCGGCCGGAGTGGCCGTGCGGTTCTAGGAGCTACAGTCTGGAGCCGAGCGACCGCTACGGTCGCAGGTTCGAATCCTGCCTCGGTCATGGACGTGTGTTATGTCCTTAGGTTAGTTAGGTTTAAGTTGTTCTAAGTTCTAGGGGACTGATGACCTCGCAAGTTAAGTCCCATAGTGCTCAGAGCCATTTGAACCAGTTATCTGCGCTGATATGGAGCCTCTTGTCCATGCCAAAATTTATCTTCATGGCCAGCGGTTGATCTGAATAGAGATGAAAATCGGAGGGAACCAGGTCCGGGATGTACGGTCGGTGATCACACAACTCCCATCGAAAACATTGCAGGACTGTCCTCATTGCCACTGTAGCGCGCGGCCGAGAATTGTCATGAAGAAGGAAATGCAAGACAGTTCCGTTGTGTGGGCTGCATGAAATCAGGCGAAATCTATCACAGGCTCTCATACATGGTGGTAGACACTATTTTCTAAGCGTCTTTACTTGCTCACTGCGTTCAGAACTGGAAAGAGCGATGTGGAGCGATGGAGAACCATACTAGAGAGACTGTCCAACACATCTATGCAAAGCTTCATCGGATTTTCACTGAGGTTTCCATTTCGTGATCGATTGTATCATACTTTCCGAATAGCCCTGGTATATTTTGACTAGGAGCGATACATGCACCCATGAACTTTTAACATTGTTGCACCTGGTGACGCGCCTTTAGGCCGCGAAACCGTTTCTGTATGAATAAAACAATGATTTTACCAGCTGTCAGCGGAATTTTTCGTAACATCTTCGTCTAGTTAGCTGTCGCTTCAGACGGATACGCCGTCTGATGCAAAATCCGTGTAACGAACCGCTGTCTCATGCGATGTTCACAACCCGTATAAAGAGCTACATCTACATCTACATTTATACTCCGCAAGCAACCCCACGGTGTGTGACGGAAGGGACTTTACGTGCGACTGTCATTACCTCCGCCTGCCGCGGTGGCCGTGCGGTTCTAGGCGCTGCAGTCCGGGACCGCGGGACTGCTACGGTCGCAGGTTCGAATCCTGCCTCGGGCATGGATGTGTGTGATGTCCTCAGGTTAGTTAGGTTTAAGTAGTTCTAAGTTCTAGGGGACTGATGACCACAGATGTTGAGTCCCATAGTGCTCGAGCCATTTGAACCATTTTTTGTCATTACCTCCCTTTCCTGTTCCAGTCGCGTATGGTTCGCGGGAAGAACGACTGCCAGAAAGCCTCCGTGCGCGCTCGAATCTGTCTAATTTTTCATTCGTGATCTCCTCGGGAGGTATAAGTAGGGGGAAGCAATATATTAGATACCTCATCCAGAAATGCACCTTCTAGAAACCTGGACAGCAAGCTACACCGCGATGCAGAGCGCCTCTCTTGCAGAGTCTGGCACTGGAGTTTGCTAAACATCTCCGTAACGCTATCACGCTTACCAAATAACCCTGTGACGAAACGCGCCGCTCTTCTTTGGATCTTCTCTGTCTCCTCTGTCAACCCGACCTGGTACGATCCCACACTGATGAGCAATACACAAGTACCGGTTCCCGTTCAGTGCTGGAGGCAGCACTTGCGTCTTACTGTATTTATGCTTCAAATCGTCTCCGCTGCTTCGATACGCTGCTAGGACTCAGCGTCAGTGTTTTAGCAGGAGCACGCGTGGGGCTGGCAGACGCGAGTGATGCGGCCACGTGTGCTTTTGTTATCGTCTGGCGGGCGGAGCAAAGTGTGTCAGCGTGCTGGCGCGGGGGCACAGCTGAGCCGGGGAGCGCCGCTAATTGGTTTACACAGGCGGCGGGTCAACACTCGCACGGTTTACGCGAGCGCCTCTGCTGGGCGCGCGGGCAGCGGCTCTGGCCTTGTCTCGGCCCGCGGGTCGCCGGCAGCGCTCGGCGCTGCCGCAGATCCGCCACACGCAGACAGCACCCACCATCGAACACAATCCAGACAACATCAGACTGGTCAGTCTGATATTGTACCTAGCAAGGCTCACCTGCCAAAGGCTCGAACGTGTTTAATTTTAATTTTTGACTTGAGCACATCTGGTCTAAGCTCTGACCACTGCCTTCTCGCTGTGTATATTCACGATTTCTTAAAATTTCATTTTGATGAAGACATCCTTAGAGGTGCCGAAAACCTAGGTCAGTGTACCACACAGTTACACTACTGGCCATTAAAATTGCTACACCACGAAGATGACGTGCTACAGACGCGAAATTTAACCGACAAGAAGAAGATGTTGTGATATGCAAATGATTAGCTTTTCAGAGCATTCACACAAGGTTGGCGCCGGTGGCGACACCTACAACGTGCTGACATGAGGAAAGTTTCCAACCGATTTCTCATACACATACAGCAGTTGACCGGCGTTACCTGGTGAAATGTTGTTGCGATGCCTCCTGTAAGGAGGAGAAATACGTTTTCGACTCTGATGGAGGTCGGATTGTAGCCTATCGCGATTGCGGTTTATCGTATCGCGACATTGCTGCTCGCGTTGGTCGAGATACAATGACTGTTAGCAGAATATGGAATCGGTGGGTTCTGGAGGGTAATACGGAACGCCGTGCTGGATCCCAACGGCCGCGTATCACTAGCAGTCGAGATGACAGGCGTCTTATCCGCATGGCTGTAACGGATCGTGCTGCCATGTCTCGATCGTTGAGTCAACAGATGGGGACATTTGCAAGACAACAACCATATGCACGAACAGTTCGACGACGTTTGCAGCAGCATGGACTATCAGCTCGGAGACCATGACTGCGGCTACCCTTGACGCTACATCACAGGGAGGAGCGCCTGCGATGGTGTACTCAACGACGAACCTGGGTGCACGAATAGCAAAACGTCATTTTTTCGGATGAATCCAGGTTCTGTTTACAGCGTCATGATGTCGCATCCGTGTTTGGCGACATCGCGGAGAACGCACATTGGAAGCGTGTATTCGTAATCGCCATATTGGCGTGTCACCCGGCGTGATGGTATGGGGTGCCATTGGTTACACGTCTCGGCCACCTCTTGTTCGCATTGATGGCAATTTGAACAGTGGACGTTACATTTCAGATGTATTACGACCCGTGGCTCTACCCTTCATTCGATCCCTGCGAAACCCTACATTTCAGCAGGATAATGCACGACCGCATGTTGCAGGTCCTGTACGGGCCTTTCTGGATATAGAAAATGATCGACTGCTGCCCTGGCCAGCGCATTCTCCAGATCTCTCACCAATTGAAAACGTCTGGTCAACGGTAGCCGAGCAACTGGCTCGTCACAATGCGCCAGTCACTACTCTTGATGAACTGTGGTATGGTGTTGAAGCTACATGGGCAGCTGTACCTGTACACTCCATCCAAGCTCTGTTTGGCTCAATGCGCAGGCGTATCAAGGCCGTTATTACGGCCAGAGGTGGTTGTTCTGGGAACTGATTTCTCAGGATCTATGCACCCAAATTGCGTGAAAATGTTATCACATGTCAGTTCTAGTATAATAAATGTGTCAAATGAATACCCGTTTATCATCTGCATTTTTTCTTGGTGTAGCAATTTTAATGGCTATTAGTGTATTTGCAACCAGTTGGCTGTGTGATGCCTCTGTTGAAACTTATATACGGTTGCTGAGAGACAGCCAGGTTTAAAACTGCAAATATGCAGTTGACTAGAAGAATTATCCATTAATAGAATCCAATACTTTGTAATAGACGTCAAATTTACTGGATGGTTATAATGAAACTGACGTTACTCCGAGAGTTGCCGTGCGGGTTGTATAATCGCAGGACGCTGGAACAACGTAGTACAAGCCCAGCAGACAGAAAACAACAAGAAAGAATAGACAATGATATATCTGCCGTATGCCGGAAAAGTATCGAACAAAATCGGCAGAATCCCGGATGGGCGTGACATTAAATGCGTTTTCCATCCACGTCCGAAAACGCATGCCCCATTAGGTACGGTGAAACATGGCTTGGTGATCCGTAAACGCCGGCCGGGGTGGCCGAGCGGTTCTAGGCGCTACAGTTTGGAACCGCGCGACCGCTACGGTCGCTGGTTCGAATCCTGCCTCGGGCATGGGTGTGTGTGATGTCCTTAGGTTAGTTAGGTTTAAGTAGTTCTAAGTTCTAGGGGACTGATGACCTCAGAAGTTAAGTCCCATAGTGCTCAGAGCCCTTTTGATCCGTAAACCAGGTGTTTACCGTATTCCATGTATTTCGGGGAGACTGTGCGAACAATCCAAAAAAGGTGCAATTAACAGAGAAGACACACCGAACTTAAGCAACCAACATAATCTGTAGTTGCAGAACACGACATGGCTTCAGAAGACCCCGTGAAGAAAGACAGACTTCGTCCTTTGGGAATGTATCCAGAAGGCGTCTACTGAACTGCGAATGGCTGACAGGCTGATCAACAGAGACACTGGACTGAGTCTCAGCAAAATCTGGCATCCAGCACTCACTCAGCTAGAATCACAGCGTTGACGGACAGCGACTTCTGTGCCTGACGCACGCCACAGGGACCAGGCTGAGGGACCAGAGCTCAAGCCCAGACATCAATATATCAACACGTGTCGCCAACTGATAAACAGCACACTGATGCCGAAACACTAAACAATTGACATTCTAACTTTTTACAGTGCCATATTTTCCCCTAGTGGCAGAAAGTGGATGCATTATGTTTTTCAGACTACTCAGCGAGCACATCAATTGCTTAACTTCCTTGCGATGCTTCAGCGTATTGCAAAGTATACAGATCGCACATGTACAAAAACTTGGAAAATATTCATCCAGTATTTGAGACAGAGTACTTAGTGACTTGTAGCAAGCTTTATACGTAATTTCAAACGCTTACGAAACTTTTTCTCATAGACGTCTTCGACAAAATTATGCGAGGAAGAAATTTAATCGCTCGCTACATTTTTGCTGTTCATGTAAGTCTGCTACATTAGGCATGTCGTCTTAATTTATTACTTCACTTCTAACTGTATTCGCAACAGAACTGGCAAACAGTATCCATACATACAATTGAATATACCTGCTAAATTATATCATTGTACAACACGTAGTTGAGGAGATATGACGTCATAAACATTGAGATGCGTGAAAAACTAGTTTTTGCTTAAAACAAAGCGCAAATTGCTTATGTTCGACAATGAGAGCGCTTGGCGACTTGTAACAAACTTTAAAAATCTAAACATTAGAAAGGTGTGAAACACGTTAATTCATTTCTAAAGTAATCAGAAGTTTAAAGCTGTTTTATACATAGAGATCAATTCTTTAATGAATCGGGATTTAAATACTGTTCCGCATAAACCAAAATAATATCTGATGTCCCCCAAGGAAGTAGCAGGATGTGTACAGTTTTCGAGCTACATAAATGACGTTGTCTCCAAGAAGGATTTGTCGGAAGGGGCTTCGTTCAGTGCGATGAGTTATAGAATATTATTCCAGTGTTTGCAGTCCTTATCAGGTAATTTTGACAACAGACATTGATCGAATTCAGAGCCAGAGGTCGTAACAGGTAGTGATAGCCCACACAAAAGTGTAACACAGATGCCCACGGAACGTAAATGGGAAACGTAGGAAGAAGGACGACGTACTTCTCGCGAAACCCTTAGGAGTAAGTTTAGAGAACCTGTAATCGAAGAAGACTGCGTGGCCATTGCGTAGCCACCATCGCGTAGCAACAATAATGAAAATACAATATGAGAGATTAACGAACGTACACAGGTGCATAGATACTCACTTTTTCCTTGATCACTACGCTATAGGAATAGGGAAAAAAATATTGACGCGATGTACCCTCCACTAGTGACTTGTGAAATATATAGGATGTTTCACAATTCCTGTTACAGGCTTCTACGGGTTGCGGAAGGAAATTTATCTACAAATTTTTGGTAAGGGACTCATGTCAGGAGATGTAGTGTTTGGATAACAAATAAATTTTAAAATCGAATTACTTTCAGATTTTCCGCTTCACGGTACGTATTCTATCCTACTCTGCACAGGCAGAGCACAGTTCATGATACTCACACGGGTGGCAACGTGGAGGCCGAAGGAACGAAACAGGCGGTTTCGGAGGAAAATGACAGAGGAGATCACGACTTGAACGAATAACCAAAACGAGTCCAGAGTGCAGCAAAATCTTCTTAAGGGGCTCCGGAAAGGCTCAAAATCATGAAAAGTTCAATTTTTACTTTTTTGCGTTTTCTGAATCTGCAGACTATTACCTTTTAATAGATATATAAGTTACTCAATTCCGAAGAGTACAACTATTTTTAAATTTTTTTTGAAATGTGTTCTACATGGGCGTGACCCACTGTGGCGCTGTTAAACTGCTGTCAAATGGTGTTATTATTAACGTCCGTGTTCATCAGGTACATTTTAGTGATGTGAGATAAAGTATGTGTTGTGGCTAACCTGTGATGGTTCAATATATATCGCTGGTGTGATTGTCGATTGTTTCATGTTTATTTACTCTGTCGTTATCTCGAAAATATTCGTAATTAATTCTGTTTCTTGAGTCTCTGTTTTGTTGAAGTATAATAATGAGTAAAAGTAAAGTTATTAGAAATCCTCTGAAGGCTTTTAAGAAAAGGAGAAATGTTGGAAAGCCAAAGGTATGTGTTATTACTGTAAACAATAAAGACGATAACCAAGTGAGCGAACCTAACCTCTCAAGTACACCTGCCCATAGCAGTCAAAGTGGGAAAGAAAATACTTCACAGAAGAAGCTTGGTTCAATGAGTGAAAACTATGAATGTTTTATGGGCGAATCGGATGTGAATGAAATATTTGATATGTCGGTTCTCAAAGGAATTTTTTCAAACTGTGTAAGATGTATTCATTGCAGTGAAGTTGGTCTGGAACTCTCCATAATAAAGCACGTAGGACTTGCTAGTGAAATACAACTGAAATGTGATAAGTGTTCATACATGACCACCTTTTGGAACAGTGTTGCAGTAACTGCAACTGAAGAAAATGGTAGCAAAGTCTACGAACACAACAACGAGCGATGCTTGCTTTAGACAAGGAACGCCTTCGGGCTGCAGACAGGGCTGTAAGGAGTCTAGAAATACAAGCAAGAGTAAACAGGAGGAGGAACAAGAGGAAGCCGGAGGAGGAGTTTGCAGAGGATGAAGATAATCCATCCTATGGACCTGGAATGCACTAAAAAGTTAATCCAATCTTTATCGCTCGATTCCCAAAACTTTTATTTTCTCATACTAATTACATGTTTTCTAAGGATCTTCCCAACATATTTGTTTCAAACTTTCAGTAAATGTTACACAGTACCTTCTGCATAATTTAACACAGCCTTTTTTTTCAAAAAACTGTATATTTTTGAATATATAAATAAAAAATTGCAAAAAAAATGTTGTGAATTTTCATTACAATTGAAAAAATATCATCTTTAATAACTGAACTAAAATTTTGTAAAGTCCCTGTGTTAAGTTGTAGCCCATATTCTAATAAATAATCTGTAAAAAGTTTAACTTCCTACCTCAAATACTTTGTGAGGAAAGATGTAATTTATATGCGTTATTTTAACATTGCAAGTATAGGGCGTTCCGGAGCCCCTTAAGCGTATACAACAATGCACAGATCAATCGAAATCACAAACGTAAAACAGTCGAGGTCAAAACTCTACTATTCAATGGCGTGTAACTTAAAGGTTTAAATGACTGGCAAGAGACTGGCTCGAAATACCCGGGGTGCGGTATTTAGCGGAGAACACTGGTCAAAGGGAGGCGCCACGTCACGCGCTTGCAGCGGATGCTGCACTTCACGCGGGCGCCAAGCCGCAGCTGCCGCAGCTGCAGCCTGGAGTCCGAGTACTTCTAAGGTGTTCTCTCGGGCTAGGTGGGGTATCACCGTCAGATACTAAAGTATGCACATGAACGGAAAAGAGGGCGCCGTCGTCTGTCCCTGTTGTAGCTATATCACTCACCACTTTCGTCCGAAAGCAGTAACGGTTGCCGGAATCTCGTACGTTGGCGACTAAGAGGGTTGACTGCGGTGCTCCACGAAAGCAGAGCACTATCGACTATGAACAGGAAGATCTTCGTCACGTCAAAGAGATGTAACAAGTACTCAAAACATTGCCCATGCCATTGGCTCCTGTAGAGTACACAGGTCAGCGATCATTGCCGCTGCTGTGTGCGTGCAGTGAAACAGAACATTTGACAGTGATCGGGTCTCCAAACTTATTTTACATCCAAGCAGTACATATCCGGACATCAAAGCTATATCTACAAAGTCCCTTGTACAGCCCATATAATTGTGAAACATCCTGCTCATGTACAGGGCTATTACAAATGATTGAAGCGATTTCATAAATTCACTGTAGCTCCATTCATTGACATGTGGTCACGACACACTGCAGATACGTAGAAAAACTCATAAAGTTTTGTTCTGCTGAAGCCGCACTTCAGGTTTCTGCCGTCAGAGCGCTCGAGAGCGCAGTGAGACCACATGACCACAGGAGCCGAGAAAGCGTATGTCGTGCTTGAAATGCACTCACATCAGTCAGTCATAACAGTGCAACGACACTTCAGGACGAAGTTCAACAAAGATCCACCAACTGCTAACTCCATTCGGCGATGGTATGCGCAGTTTAAAGCTTCTGGATGCCTCTGTAAGGGGAAATCAACGGGTCGGCCTGCAGTGAGTGAAGAAACGGTTGAACGCGTGCGGGCAAGTTTCACGCGTAGCCCGTGGAAAATTGCCTCATGCCAGAACTGGAGACCGACAGCGCCGACTTCATTTTTCAACAGAATGGTGCTCCACCGCACTTCCATCACGATGTTCGGCATTTCTTAAACAGGAGATTGGAAAACCGATGGATCGGTCGTGGTGGAGATCATGATCAGCAATTCATGTCATGGCCTCCACGCTCCCCCGACTTAACCCCATGCGATTTCTTTCTGTGGGGTTATATGAAAGATTCAGTGTTTAAACCTCCTCTACCAAGAAACGTGCGAGAACTGCGAGCTCGCATCAACGATGCTTTCGAACTCATTGATGGGGACATGCTGCGCCGAGTGTGGGAGGAACTTGATTATCGGCTTGATGTCTGCCGAATCACTAAAGGGGCTTTGCTGCTGTGGTTATCGGTTTCGGGCTGACACGCGCTTTCTCATACCACACACTTTGTTATTAACCGTACTTAGTCATATAATATGGTGGCAAAAGGAACTCGCTCAATACAGTTCCGAACTGCCGCCTAATGAACAAACCACGAGCGCACTGAATATCAGCTTAGTTTGTTATTGGACTGAAGAGTTCTTAGCAAACAGAACACAAAACGTCGTTCTTAACGGAAAGAAACCATCGGGCGTCAAAATAGCTTCAAGAGAATGTTACAAGTCCATTACTGTTCACAGTGTATATAAACAACCTAGTAGATAACATTGAAAGTCCCTAGGACTACTGGTGTAGCCGGCCGGTGTGACCGAGCGGTTCTAGGCGATTCAGTCTGGAACCGCGCGACCGCTACGGTCGCAGGTTCGAATCCTGCCTCGGGCATGGATGTGTGTGATGTCCTTAGGTTAGTTAGATTTAAGTAGTTCTAAGTTATAGGGGACTGATGACCTCAGAAGTTAAGTCCCATAGTGCTCAGAGCCATTTGAACTACTGGTGTGTAATGGTATTTCATAAGTAGAGGTATCAAAGCTGAAAATTTGTGGCGAAATAAGGAAACTCTGCAGAAGATCAACGCTTCGTGCAGGGACTGTACTTGACTATCAACACAAGCAAATGAAGAGTACTGCGCATTAACAGATGAAATAAGTCGTTATTGTACGATTACACACCTGCTGTACACAATCATTGAAAGCAGTCACATCCAATTAACATCTGGTAGAATACGTACAGAGTATTTTAAGTAGATCAAGTACAAAAAAGGTAATCGTAGGGAAACTAGCTGCCAGACTGAGATTCATTGGAAGAATCCCCAGGAAGCTTAGTCCACTTACAATGGAGATCGCTTACAAATCGATCTTTCGACCGACTCTTGAGTATTTTTCCTTGATCTGCGACCCTTGCTATGTGTAGCTGATAGGGTAAATAGGCCAGATTCGATAAAGAGCAGCTCATTTTATCACCGAGATGCTTATCCAGCTTTAGTGGTGCACACAATAAGGGAGGGATTGAACATCAAGGAGGCGGTTACTGCTAAAATTCTGACGGCGCATATTGTTGCAAGGTTCAACCGACGCCTCAGGCTGCAGTGGGCACGTCAACGCCGTTATTGGAGCGCTTTGTAAAAATGTAGTGTTGGCAGAAGTCCCTTTCCAACTTGTCTCACAGTGACGGCCGCACACGTGTTATGCGGTGCCGCCGTAAACGCAGTCAGTCAGTTTGCACTGTTGAGGCTACAGTGGACCAACGCAGAGTGGTTTGCGACTCCATTAGCTGCATTGTGCGATCTCGCCTCCTGCGTACTGTGCACAATCTGAACAGTAACGATACATCATAGCAGGTTTAGAGTCCAAGGCATTGCCCCTTTTGAAGGCAGCTCCTTACGCCATATTTCAGCAGGACAATGACTGGCCACATGCGACGAAAAATGTGCAGGACTTCTTCGCAGAACCACTGGTACCAATGCTTCCCTGTCGCGCAGGTCGCCTGACATGTCACCCGTCGAACACGCCTGGGATATGATCGGTCGGCAGCTTTTCTTTTCTGGTCATCCTGAAACCAATGCCGATACTCTGTGGGTGCGCATACAAAGCTGGTGGCAGTGTGTGGTCCAGCCGCATATCCAGGCCCTCTATGATTCTATGACACGAAGTTTAGAAGCTCTTATTGAAGCACCTGCCGGCTTCGCACTGTACTGAATTCTCAAGGTCAAACTGCATGTTAATTACTGTATCTCTAATCGTTCGTGTTCTGTCAGGTTCCTCATGCATGGATGGAAGAAAATAGCGACACCAAAATTTATTACTGCAGAGTAATGAAATTTTGGGAATACATTTGTCTAGGTAACATATTTGAGTAACACTGCAAGACCACAGAGTAATGTAAGCGCGACATAAGCCATCGCAAATGTGAAATGCTAGTACATTAATAATCTATGTAACCGCCAGACAGTTGAATGCAAGCACATAAAAGTCCATTTATTTTGTTATACGGGATCTGGATGTCCGTTTGTGGGATGATAATGGAAATGAGCGTTTGGCGTCATTGGCCGGGAGGCCCCTTGCGGGGCAGGTCCGACCGCCTTGGTGCAGGTCTTCTTACATTCGACGCCACATTGGGCGACCTGCGCGCCGGATGGGGATAAAATAATGATGAAGACAACACAACACCCAGTCCCTGATCGGGTAAAATCTCCGACCTAACCGGGAATCGAACCCGGGCCCGTAGGACGACGATCCACCATGCTGAACACTCAGGTACCAGGGCGGACTCGTGTGTGGGATGGAGATCCATCCCTTTTCCACTTGGTCGGTCAGTACAGGTATGGTTAAGGCTGTTTGTGGCTGACACTGGAGTTCTCGTCCGATGGTGTCCCATACGTGCTCGGTTGGACAAAGATCTGGTGATTGAGCAGGCCAACATTCTGTAGGGTTTTTACGAGCTTCATCATATTGGAAAACACCTCCTGAAATAATGTTCATGAATGGCAGCACATTGGTTCGAATCATCAGATTGAAGTACAGATTTGCAATGAGGGTGCGTGAGATACACACGAGTGTACTCCTGCTGCCATACGAAATCACACTTCCAGACCATAAATCCAGGTGTAGGTTCAAAAAAAAATAGATCTGAGCACTATGGGACATAACTGCTGAATCATCAGTCCCCTAGAACTTAGAACTACTTAAACCTAACAAACCTAATGACATCACACACATCCATGCCCGAGGCAGGATTCGAACCTGCGAACGTAGCTGTCGTGCGGTTCCAGACTGTAGCCCCTAGAACCGCTCAGCCACCCTGGCCTGCAGTAATTACTCAAAATTAGAGATGTGGCACCTACAAGCAGAAGCACAACGGTTTCATAAATATTTCAGGACGAAACGGCAAACAATGGAAACGTTCTCATCTCCCTTAAAGAACGCGCCCTGAAGACCTTCTTTAGTGACAAGTCTTTTATTCATTGGCTAAAAGCGCAATAAATATTCCATTTGAAGTCATTCCACGTGCAGATCTTTTAACTAAAAACAAAATTGATGAATAATGAGAGAGTCGCGGCGGTTCCTGTCTGTAGCAGTCCAGCAGCTACCGCGGCGAGCAGTTTTGTTGACGTATCATTTACGTCGCGGGACGTAACTCCAATTCTAACACGACAGTGATGGCGGCAGATCATGCCGTGATAACTGTGAGGCAGCTAATTGCAGAGTATCGCGTGTACACGTCGGAAAAGCATTCAGAATGAGCATGAAACACGGACCAGCGCCGCGTATGTATAATTCAACAGGCTGGCATGCCCGACGGCTGTCTTCCGTTGTGCTGCTTCTCACTGCTGGCGCTAACGACCCACTGACATTGTGCCTCGAAGCTATGGAGACATTTTCACATTAGGAGTGATGCGTGTCTTAAATTACAATGATGTTGCTTTGCATTCTGTCCGCTTGAAAGGGCGGTAGTTATCTGTGAGAAACGAATCATCCTCGTCTCGTAACAGAATGCCTGAGTAGATATAACCTGATCAGAAAACATCGACAACGCAGACGCCAGGGACGGGCATAGCAAATTGTCACCGGAGGAGCAACAAGAGCAACTAATGGCAACATTCTCTCTACATAATTCAGCAGCATTTTTTTTCAGCCTGTGATTAGCGGATAGTTTCTCCGCTTCAGTATTCACATTTTTGCCGCATTGGTCTCATCTTTCTTTTCTCTTTGGCTAATTTCTGCTATAATTTATTCGTGATCCGCTCGAATGTGAAACAGAACTTTTTGCATTTTGAATGAAAACGCACTTAACTATGATTCAACGGTGGAAAATGCTGCTAAACGTAAGCTAAGTCAGTTAAGTATAACATTTAATGAAGAGCACTATTTTGTTGTATTTTCAAGGTTTCTCATGTACAATCGTCATATAATCCTTTTATCATTCAACGACTTCTACAGCTAACAGCACGTCAATTATGTCAGAGGACTGCAAATAAATGCCACTTGGATCTAGGTTTTTCCTGGATTACGAAGATAAGAAAGCATAAAGATAAGAAAACATAACATGGGTTGATGTCATTAAAAAATGTGAAAGAGAAATACGATGAAGGGCGTAGGCCATGAAGAACCTGGAAGTGGCTTTTATACGACGTCGATTCGAATTGCTGATGATGGTGATGATTACTGCATCTTCATAATACGATAAGACAAGTACTAGCCTAATTGATGGAAACAATGGGGCTCGCGTTTTGTCTTTGAAATTTCCTATGTTCAAATTTACCTCTCTAGTAAGAAGAAAGAAAGCGTAAAAGGTCGTTCATAAATGAACACTCAGCTACCGTTCCGTGGAGGACGTGATGTGATATAAACCAGTTCATAAGTTAATGATAACCAGAATAGCATCTTACCTAAGAGGAATGATGTGGACATTAAAGGAGTGAACTCGACATCATTAGTTAGCACACCAAGGTTAATGCTTGACAAAAGGTCCATATCTAACGACAGGGAAGTCACAAGGGATTTCACCAGTTCACACGAAAGGAAACAGAAGTAATCCGCTGAATTATATGCCCATATCATTGACAGTGATTTGTAGTAGGACTTTGTAGCATATGCTATATTCAAATGTTGCGAAATACCTCGATGAAAACCAACTATTGCACATAACCATCACGAATTAAAAAAATATCGTTCTTGTGAAACACCACTGAATCTTTATTCAGACAAAGTAATGAGAGCGATCGACAGGGGATCTCGAGTTGATTTCAAGTGTGTAGATTTTCAGAAGGCTTTTGACACCGTTCGCCACAAGCGACTTCTAATCGAATTGCGTGCCTACGGAATATCGTCACAGATTGAATTAGTGGTTTCCTTTCAGAAATCTCACGGCTCACAGTAATAACTGACTGTAAGTAAATAAATACAAAAATTCTGATAAACTCTAATACAAAAGGTACAACAAGTAAAATTTACTTTAACAAATTTAAATTAATATTTCATAAACCGGAGTAATAGCTGGGGTTCTCC
Organism: Schistocerca serialis cubense; assembly: GCF_023864345.2. Taxonomy (NCBI): domain Eukaryota; kingdom Metazoa; phylum Arthropoda; class Insecta; order Orthoptera; family Acrididae; genus Schistocerca; species Schistocerca serialis. The sequence goes on along the minus strand of NC_064644.1, from coordinate 311,892,060 downwards.
AAGGAAGTGTCATAGTCCCGTCTAGAGAAGTCATCAGAAGATCAAAATAATTGCAAAAACATTTAGCGAAAATACCTGTTTCTAAACAATACAAGCAGTAAAAAATGTGAGGTCCTCCACAGAGTACTTAAAAAAATCGAGTAATTTCGGTTACATCACAAATCACACAAATCTGAAGGTTGTCGATGCACCTAAATATCTAAAGATTACAATCACGAATAGTTTAAACTGGAACCATAACAAAGAATTGTAGGGAAGGTGAATCAAACACTGCATTTTGTTGACAAAACAGAAGACACAAAACTACTAAAGAGATTACCTACACGATTCTTGTCTGTCCTCTTTTGGAGTATTGCTGCGGGGTACAGGGTATGTACCACATATGATCGATCGAGAACATCAGAAAAGTTCAAAGACGATCACTTCGTTCTGTGTTATCGTGAAACAGGGGAGGCACTGACACGGGTTTGATACACGTGTTAGTGGTTTCAGTCATTAACATAAAGGCGTTTATGGTAGTGGCGATTTCTGTCCACGAAATTCCAATCACCACCTTTTTCCTCTGAATGCGAAAATACTTTATTGACTCCCAACTACACAGGGAGAAATGACCATATGATTCTTCCAGTTTTATTGCAACAGGAGAAATCAGAGCTCTTATAGAAAGATTTAGGTAGTCATTTTTTCCTCGTGCTATTCGAGAGTGGAACTGTCGAGAAATAGTCTGAAAGTAGCTCTATGGACACTCTGGCAAATACGCCATTGTGGATTGCAGAGTAATGATGTAGATGATGTGTATGTAAATGTAAAAGTAACATTGGAAATGGATGCAACCATGAAATAAACAATATAATTCACTTTACGAGGGATGAGTTACTACAAAGAAGCTTTGCTTTACATTCTGTATCAGTTGCATCCAAGTCCACAGTTATTTGTTGAACACATTCCTATCTTTTTCCCTATACTTTTTCCGCTTTACAGTTTTCCCTATCGCTGTGGAGATTATTCCCCAATATCTTAATTAATATTTTTATGCATTCCTTTCATCGCCGATTGTACTTTTTTTTATCACTTCACATAGTGGCAATTATTATCTGTAAAACTACTACTTAAAATCTTCCGCTATGTTCTTTTGAGCTTTCGTCACAATCCCAAAGTCGCTTCAGTAAAATGCTGTGTCCCAGACCCACATTTCCAGAAAATTCTTAAATTAAAGCCTATGCTCGGTAGCAATAAAGTATTCATTGCATTCAAACGGTCCTGCAGTTCTTCTTCACTTTCACAGACGATAGCAGCGAATGTTACCACAGGTAGCTTTACATCTTGTAATTTAATCACATGGTTAAGTATTTTATTTTTATTTTCTTAATTGCTTTTCGACAGGCAGAGTGAAGAGTAGGGAGGAGCGACTGCGTGCCTACCTTACGTCCTATTCAGTCCAATGCCTTTGCTGCCGGTCTTCCATTCACGCTGTTTCCTCCTGATTTTTGTACATCTTGTATATTACCGCTGTTTCCCTATGTCAACTACCTATTTTTCTGAGGATCGATTGTGGCCTTAGTGGGTAAGTTTTGGTATCTAGACAGTAGTGAATAACTTACGTGCTTTCTCCCGCTATTAGTCTACCTTTATAATGTAATACATTGCTACGCGTTTCGGCCATGTTTTGCTTATCATGAGGTATTTTTATTGCATGGATATCAAGCAGCAGTTACTGAAATAATCTTATATTAAGTATTTGATAATTTGGGAACCAGTCACTTTCCATTTTCTCACCCTGGTGTGGATCCAAGAGGGGCTTGTGGGGAGGGGTCATGGCGGTCATGAACATCCGCTCCCCCCCCCCCCCCCCCCAAAAGAATTACTAAAAGCGTTTATATTTTTACGTATATCAATTTCCAAATTTCTCAGATAATTTTCGGAAAATAAAGTAGCAAGAAAACAGTTTGAACGTGGAAGGAACTCCACAAAGTTGCTAGCTATGTATAAGACAGGCCACTTCCCAGTTGTTTGCTTGGGGCTTGGCCCACATGGTTGGATTTTCAGTGCGACCAGCTAATGAGAGTGTTCCAGCTAGGTAAAGGAGCGTCCGTTCATAGGCTGGGCATACCTGCTGTATACCATAAATCCGACACGGTTTTTGGATCTACGGCAAACAACACGAAGCGGAAAAGGCAAGACAGGAAGGAAAAGGGACAAAATAATAATAGGAACACTGACTATCGTGACCGTAGGCGGACATGACTAAAAGAAACAACAAAAGGCTCCCATAGCCACATTCTACAGACCTTTTTAGTGCTAAGTGAAATACTGACAAGAGTGAATGAACACTTCTATTTTATATCTTTTAAATTATTATCCTTGTATGTTACGCTAAAGCGAAAAATTAATTCCATTTTTAAATATTTAATTTTTTTAATGTCGTTTGTTGTTAACAATACGAGATTACTCCCAAGAATTAGGATCTTCCATTCAGATAGTACTAGGCAGAAATACAGTCTGCACTTGGATCGCACCTCCTTGACTCAAATGCGGAAAGGCGTCCTGTATTCTGCTGCGTCCATTTTCAATAAGCTACCACAAGAATTAAAAAAACTCTTAGTAGTAATCCTCACACATTCAAGTCTAACCTGAAGAACTTCCTCATGAATCACTCCTTCTACACTCCTGGAAATGGAAAAAAGAACACATTGACATCGGTGTGTCAGACCCACCATACTTGCTCCGGACACTGCGAGAGGGCTGTACAAGCAATGATCACACGCACGGCACAGCGGACACACCAGGAACCGCGGTGTTGGCCGTCGAATGGCGCTAGCTGCGCAGCATTTGTGAACCGCCGCCGTCCGTGTCAGCCAGTTTGCCGTGGCATACGGAGCTCCATCGCAGTCTTTAACACCGGTAGCATGCCGCGACAGCGTGGACGTGAACCGTATGTGCAGTTGACGGACTTTGAGCGAGGGCGTATAGTGGGCATGCGGGAGGCCGGGTGGACGTACCGCCGAATTGCTCAACAGGTGGGGCGTGAGGTCTCCACAGTACATCGATGTTGTCGCCAGTGGTCGGCGGAAGGTGCACGTGCCCGTCGACCTGGGACCGGACCGCAGCGACGCACGGATGCACGCCAAGACCGTAGGATCCTACGCAGTGCCGTAGGGGACCGCACCGCCACTTCCCAGCAAATTAGGGACACTGTTGCTCCTGGGGTATCGGCGAGGACCATTCGCAACCGTCTCCATGAAGCTGGGCTACGGTCCCGCACACCGTTAGGCCGTCTTCCGCTCACGCCCCAACATCGTGCAGCCCGCCTCCAGTGGTGTCGCGACAGGCGTGAATGGAGGGACGAATGGAGACGTGTCGTCTTCAGCGATGAGAGTCGCTTCTGCCTTTGTGCCAATGATGGTCGTATGCGTGTTTGGCGCCGTGCAGGTGAGCGCCACAATCAGGACTGCATACGACTGAGGCACACAGGGCCAACACCCGGCATCATGGTGTGGGGAGCGATCTCCTACATTGGCCGTACACCACTGGTGATCGTCGAGGGGACACTGAATAGTGCACGGTACATCCAAACCGTCATCGAACCCATCGTTCTACCATTCCGAGACCGGCAAGGGAACTTGCTGTTCCAACAGGACAACGCACGTCCGCATGTATCCCGTGCCACCCAACGTGCTCTAGAAGGTGTAAGTCAACTACCCTGGCCAGCAAGATCTCCGGATCTGTCCCCCATTGAGCATGTTTGGGACTGGATGAAGCGTCGTCTCACGCGGTCTGCACGTCCAGCACGAACGCTGGTCCAACTGAGGCGCCAGGTGGAAATGGCATGGCAAGCCGTTCCACAGGACTAAATCCAGCATCTCTACGATCGTCTCCATGGGAGAATAGCAGCCTGCATTGCTGCGAAAGGTGGATATACACTGTACTAGTGCCGACATTGTGCATGCTCTGTTGCCTGTGTCTATGTGCCTGTGGTTCTGTCAGTGTGATCATGTGATGTATCTGACCCCAGGAATGTGTCAATAAAGTTTCCCCTTCCTGGGACAATGAATTCACGGTGTTCTTATTTCAATTTCCAGGAGTGTATTATATCGAGGAGTTTCTGAAAAAAAAGAGCTCATTCGTTTGTGATATTGTTGATTACACTAGAATAAACTCACAGCTCGTCATCTGCATGAAATTCATCTACATTTTATTTTTTCCATGTTAATTTCATGTACTGACACTTTGCATACGTATGGAGATTCGCTCCTCAACGTTGTCCCGTGCAGGTTGGTGTCAAACCGAACGATATGCCGTTTCTGGCATATCTGCACATCAGGTGAAGACTAGCGTAACGGCAGACCGAAAAATTCCGGTGTCCGACCGCGATAGAATCCCGAAACTTTACGATTTAAAGTCTCGCACTTTACCACTGGGCCACCAAGCTCCACGCGAAAGCCATGTACTAAGTATTAATGTAACTAATTTATTATTACACTAAAACATTTTATATATGTTTTTATTATTACCAAATAGAGGGCAACTGTGATATGTTGAATTTGAGGGTGATAGCAAATTACATTTGATGGGGAGGTAGGAGGAGGGGGTGAGAAAAAAGTGAGAAACTCTGGACCAGCCCCTCCCAGAACCCAATCCTGGATCTGTGCTGTTTCACACACGAAGCGACTGCATCAAGATTACACTGTCAACAGTTTGTAAATTATCACATAATTGATTATTTTAGATCACTTCTGTAGTTTTTCTTTCATGTGCATGAAATGAAACACGTCTGATTATGCAACATATGCTCAAAACACATACAATTGTACTACTACTGGCATTCAATAACCAAAAAGACAAACTGATGTACAAGAATAAGATGTGTATTTTTACAAAATGAGACTCTCACTGCTTCTCACAATACAGGGATAGGCAAAATAATGTGAACAGTGGTACTAATGGATGGTCGTGTTTGTCGTTCAACAACGCAAGTAAGGCGCGTGTCGCGCTGGACTGTGTGTGTTCAGTACGGACTAGGCATCAGTGCAAGTTGTTTACGAGTAGTGCACACTTCGTATTTGCATTCAGAGGCTGTTGGAGTGAAAGACCTAAAAGAGTTCCAAAGAGGTCAGATTGTGGAGGCCCGATCAGTTGTAGCATCAATAACCAACTCAGCCAACGTATTGAATGTTTCAAGAGAAACTGTTTCAACAGTCATGACAGCCTACACTAAACATGGAAACGTAATAGTGGGCGGTAATCAAAATTAAATGCCAGAGATCTTCGTACGCTAATACGAATAGTGTCAAAACAACACAACCACGGCGACCCGTATCTATTGACTCTGTAAGCCGAGAAATCAATAAAGCGAATATTTGTTAGTGACGACAACCAACGCAAAGAAGCGTAACACACAGTGGCAGGAGCATAAATCCTGGACGGCTGATGAGTGAAAACACGTCTTGTGGTCCGACAAGTCAGTGATTTCGTTATTTCAAACATAGGGGCGGGTTTACGTCTGGAGGACGCCAAAAGAAGCGTACAGTCCTGATAGCTTGATTCCAACGGTTAAGCGTAGAGGTGGAAGTGTGATGGTGTGAGCAGCCATATCATGGTATTCTGTTGGTCCCATCTTTACTCTCAAAGACCATGTTACAGCCAACGATTATGTGAACAGTTTAGGTGATCAGGTGCACTCCCTGATTCAAATGTTATTCGCCAACAATGATGCCACATTTCAGGACAATAATGCACCCATTCACAAAGCCAGGACAGTACAATTCGGGTATGAGGAGCATGTAACTGAACTGCAGCATATTCCCAGGCCAGCACAGTCCCCGACCTTGAACATTATCGAACCCTTGTCGGCGGTATTGGAGCGCAGACTCCAGAGCAGATTTCCAGCTCCCTCGTCACTACAGGAATTAGAAGAGGTTCTGATTGAAGACTGGCATAATATTCCACTGGATACCATGCAATCATTATATGCCAGTATTCGAAGAAGAAGCGAAGCTGTATGGCGGGCAAAAGGGGATCCAACCCATTATTAATAAATCATTCAAAAGTTAAGTACAGATGTGTACATTATTTTGCCTGTTCCCTGTAACTATCACCAATATTAATATACGTATTCCAACGACGAACGAGTTTTTTTGGTATATGATGCAAAGACGTCTCTGTCATGTTCAAAATGGCTCTGAGCACTATGGGACTTAACAGCTGTGGTCATCAGTCCCCTAGAACTTAGAACTACTTAAACCTAATTAACCTAAGGACATCACACACATCCATGCCCGAGGCAGGACTCGAACCTGCGACCGTAGCAGTCGCGCGGTTCCGGACTGCGCGCCTAGAACCGCGAGACCCCCGCGGCCGGCTCTCTGTCATGTTGTTTGACCCATTTTCCCACATATTCTTTAACCTTCTTACTGTTGCTGAACTTTTTCCACTCCTCGAGAGGACCAAACAAATGAACATTTTGTTTATAAAAAGGTCTCCTTCCCTTTCAGAGTGTTCTTGCAAATCTGGTCACACTTTGAACCCTGTCTCCGTATCTTTTTGTGTTAACGCTTTCGGATCCAACTTCCACTTGTTTTGCTGTTCTTGAGTTTGTTCCTGATGACGTTATGAACTGCACCAACACATACTCCAACTGTTTTAGCTATATGTTCAACTTTAATATGTCGGTCTCCACGAGAAACATCAGTGTGGGTTTCAAGCGAAGGAGTTGATACCTCAGCTGGCCAGTCATGGAGGTTCGATCGTTTTTGAAATAATCCACCCACTTATAAAATTTTTTACCCTTCATACAACTTTCACCATAATGTAAAATTATTCGCGAAAACATTTAAGCCGGATTTTCACTTTCATAAAGCAAACAACTGATCACTGAACGTTGTTTAACTATTGTGGGAACTTGGGGCGGACACGACATACTTAAGTGTAATATTGATGTTATAAACAAAACAATTTTTATTAGTCAGCTGTTCTCAGCAGTGATGCCAACCTAGAGTCATGAAAGTGTAGAACTACTACAAACTGTTTTATTTCTTCATCAGTTTGTCTCTTTAATTACTGAATGTCCTACCTAAATACAAAAAAAAGAAGGGACTACTAGCGGAACAAAACAGATAATTTTTTCTGAGGACGCTGAAAGTCTGGTACCATTATAGGCTGTCGAGCCGTTTTTCTAGGCCATCAAAGTCCACCACGTATGATGGGCCAGCAAGCGTTCGCACCTGTCGAACAGCCTGCGGCCAGGTTGGTAGGCTACCCGCGGCGCTCGGCCGCTCTGGGAAGCGCTATCGCGGCTGGCCGGGTCTGGTCTCAGCGTCACCAGACACTGGCGCTGCCGCCGCCGCGGCCCCGGGTCACTGGCCCGGCCGGCATCCGCCAGCTCAGGACCGCTTCGCCGTGCACCGCGCCACCCTCGTGTCACGGGATGCGTCACCCGGGCTTCCGCAGCCGACTGCGCGCTCGACTTGGGGTGATGACAGCAAATGTAAACCCATGTAACTTATAGTCACTCTGGATCGAGGATTTAGATGGTAGAAAGGATGCACGATTTTAACGTGGATAAAGGAAAGTCGGCAGACGTAGAGGCAACTTTATATGTGCCTCAAGGAAGCGTGTTGGGACCCATGCTGTACGTTAATGACATTCCAGCCATTATTAATAGTAAGACTTTTCGCAGATAATGCAGTTTCAAGGGATGAACAAAAATATGGAAACACTAAAAACAGAGCACATTATCATGCCTAATACGGGGCACGAAACCTGTTAGCATTCGAAACACCTTCCAGGACCTGCATGATTTTCAAGCTAATTTTCTACCATTCTTCCTGCGAAATAGTGGCAAATTCAGGTATCGACGATAAGGGTGGATAGCGGCCACGCATCCTTATCTCCAAAGTAAGACAAAAATCTTCACATTATCGAGACCTGGCGGATGTGTTGGCAAGGGTTAATGCGATAATTCATCCAGGTGCTCACAAAATCAGACCTGGACGGTACGAGCTGTGTGAATAGGGGCCGTGTCGTCTTGGTACACAGCATCACCACTGGGGAACAGACATTGTGCCACGGGATTTACATAATCAGCCAAAATGGTCACAGTAACACGACCTTGCGGAGTTACCGTTTTCGCAGCGGAGCTCCACGCGATCCTGAAGGCACTGCAGCGGATGAATCGTGTTCGGGGCAATTGATTTCTCCTCTGCTCCGATTCTCTTAGTGCCTTACAATCATTGCAGAATCTGTACCCAACTGAGGAGATGGTCCAGCTGATATATGACCAACTGTACTTGCTCCAACGGCGGGGTAAGGAGGTGTCCTTTTGCTGGGTGCCTGGTCATGTAGGAATATGGGGCAATGAACAGGCCGATCGGGCTGCCAAGGAGGCCTGCAGAGAGCAGGATGTAGACCAGTATCCTACTCCTTTGCAGTCTGTCATTTCTGCTTTCCACAAGCAGTGCATGGAGTTGTGGGAGGAAGAATGGCTGGCGGTGACGGCCAATAAACTGCGGTTGGTGAAGTCAACAACTCGGCCGTGGCGCACCTCCTGCTGGGTGCTCAGGCGGGAAGAAGTGACCCTCACGCGTCTTCGGATTGGCCACTGTCCTCTCACCCATAGCTTTCTATTACGGCGGGAGGATGCCCCCTTTTGTGATGCTTGTGGTGTGCACATTTCTGTCCGGCACAATTTAACAGACTGCATTTTATACCGTGATGCAAGGGCAGAAGCACAAGTTGCTGGGGATCTGCCCTGTGTTTTAGCTGATGAGACGTGTGTGTCTAGGGTTTTAAAGCTTTGTGATGTGTCTGGACTCTGGCCTAAACTTTTAGGCTGGAGGTTTTAGTGTATTGAAGAGTGGCTGGCTCCTCCCTTTTTTTCCTTGCGGTCAGCCAGCCACTTACATCTGCTATATTGTTTTAGCTCCCTCTACCACTTTCTTCCTGGGTTGTCCATGTTTTACTGCTGGCGGCATGCTTCGTCCCACGCTTCAGCGTGGGTAGGCAAATATTTTTCCAAGCTTGTTTCCTGTGTCTTACGTTCTGTTTTATCTTATCGTTCTGAGTCTTTTCTTGACAACGGTCTCAATCTGTTACTGAGCGGGCGGTGAAGACCTTGCCGTCGTGCGCCCATAAAACCCTCTCCATCCATCCATCGTAAGTTGGATACTGTGTGAAACAAGACTCATCCTTCGAAACGACTCTCCCCCATTGCTCCACAATCCGTGCTTTATGGCTTCTGCACCGCGTTTTCATATTATTGGCATTTGAATCACGGATGAGTGATTTTGGAATTCCAGCCCGCCCTGCAATTTCCAGCTTTTGGAATTCCCTTCGTGTTGTTTTGGTGCTGGCAGGGTTCGCGAGTGCGACATTCTGTTCTGCAGTGGCTTCTGCAGCTGTGGTCTTCGAATTTCTAATCAAAATCCTCTTGAATGCTCTTCAGTCACAGTCACACAACACGTATCTTTATCCGCGTTGTGACCTAGCGGGAGACGTTTTTTCGCTTTCCCTGTATGCAGTGTAAATCTTCGAAACGGTGCCTCTCGAAACACCAAATACTTTGGCTATCTTGATTACGAAAGCACCAACCACACGAGCACCAACATCTTCCCCAGGTTTAAATTCACTCAGCTGCGACGTAATGCACTCACGACTACGGAAAACACTCTTCTAGCCACGACTGAAACTTGTATCGTATTGACAACACTGCACAGGTGCCATCCCTGGCCAGGTACAACAGTGCAACTTGCAGGCTTAGCTGGCATCTGAATTTACATTAAAGCTTGCATTTTTCGCGATGTGGCCATAATCTGTACAATCCCTGTACAAATAATTACTCTACTCTGCTCTACTTCGCACAGGTAACGCAAAGTACTTACGATCGGAAAACTTATTTGTCGTAGCTATAGCTCGTTAATCAGTTTTTCTTCTAATCAAAATCCATATAAAAATCTTCGCAGTGGTTCATGAAATTAGCATTCACATACAGACAGAAAAGAGTAGCGGGGAACTCACCGATATATCTGAAGTACTGTTCCCGTACATTCATTTTCTGATTGGAATTGGGACAGCAGCTGCATATTTATGGCAATTTATAATACTTTCATCTAATTGTAATAGTTTTTACTTATTTGTGCACGTTTCGGTGGTAGAATCAATCATCTTTAGGCCTCTCTACAATTGATGGCGACCATGTTATGAACGAGAAAACACCATCATACTTCTACTAGAATGTCCAGAACCATCGGTGTCTGAGAAACTGAAGCTTTCTTCTTGGGTGTGTACGGTTGTACCACATCAAGCTTTTGTATTACAGCCGTTATTACTCCAAGATCGAATGATCAATAACGGGCAATAGTTGCAAGTTCAGCGCCGTTTTCATTAAGCAGTCCAAAAATAAAATCCAGATATCCTTTTGCTGATCCCTTTTTAGATGAGATGCAAGCCATGTCCTGCTTTAAGAAAACATTCTTTCCCCTCAGGCTCTTTGAATGAGTATCCTTCTTCTGAGCTATCCAAACTCGTAATTAACATCAGCACCAGGTGGTATAATAACATTACTTTCTAATTTTTAAATTATTTCAATGTCTGCTCACCTGTGCGTATCTCATACCAAATACAACTAACAGGGGACATTAAACTTCTAGGAGAAGACAAGACTGATGGTCATAGGTTTGATTGACCCATGGGAAAGGTTATGAGATAAGCTGAACCCGCAGACACTTCAACGTTCTAATTGGAGGGCTCTGCCTCTGTCCATCAAGCATTCTAGCAGAGTACAGGCGAACCACAGCGCAACAAATTATTCGGAAATTCAGTGTTGGACAGTGACAATCAATAAGCAGTCATACCATCCAGAACCATCCTCTCACCATGGTTCAAATGGCTCTGAGCACTATGGGACTCAACATCTTAGGTCATAAGTCCCCTAGAACTTAGAACTACTTAAACCTAACTAACCTAAGGACATCACACACATCCATGCCCGAGGCAGGATTCGAACCTGCGACCGTAGCAGTCCCGCGGTTCCGGACTGCAGCGCCAGAACCGCTAGACCACCGCGACCGGCCTCTCACCATGATGTGCACAAGACACCACCCTTCACCTTTACCTCAGCGCACGGCAAGTAACCTACAACAGATTGACCTGGATTAGAGGAACACCGGAACTGGACATTCTAAGCACGTAAGGTTGTAAGGACTGATACACATTTGTACACGCGGATTCGAGTACGTGAAATTATACATTCAATGTATTCAGTACACATCTTTATGAACACATGCGTATGCTTAAACATTAATTGGTGAACACTTCTTACACTATATTGTAGAAGCCTTCAATTTATTTCTTTCTAATCTAAGCAATGGGCTGTGCATTCTACTATACAGGAGTCAGGCCTTCATTTTAGTTATTTCTAATCTAAGCAAATGGGCTGTGCAATCTACTACACAGGAGTCAGGCATCGATACTGTTTGAATGTGTGACTGTGTCGTTAAGTAGAGAACCGAATAGTGGTGTCGACGTAACAGAAAGAGTCAGTGTGAATGTATCACTGTAGCAGCACATTTCAAAAGCTTCTATTCTCTTCTTGTGTGAACTGTTTATCGTTGATATTTCATTTCTGCACTAGGCTACAGTTCAGGTAAATACCTTCACAAAAGACTTCCTAACATTTAAACTTGTTTGCATCAAATATAGATTTATCTTCTTCAGAAATGCTTTTCTTGCTGTTACCAGTCTGCATTTTATATCCTCTCTATTTTGGCCACCATCAGTTATTTTGCTGCCCAAATTTCAGAACTCATCTACTACTTTTAGTGCCTCATTTCCTTATTTCATTGACTCAGCATCGCCTGATTTAATTCACTACCTCTAATTAACCTTGTTTTACTTTTGTTGATGGTCATCTCGTAAATCTTCGTAACACTTTTCGTTGTTTTTATTTAAGAGCATGTAGTATATTTTCTGTATGCAAATAAGTATTTCTTTTGCCTAGAATATTTTGCTATTATTCTGAAAATCAACCGTAATCTTTTTGTATTCGTTTTATAAAAGTGAACTGCTTGAAATCTTCCTTCATTTCAGATAACACAATTACAGAAGTAAAAAGAAATAAAGGCATTAACAGCTCTCCTGTAGTCCGCCGCATATGTACCATCTCGCAACGAAGTGTCACAAAGGTAGATGCTGCTCGTTGTGCCCAGCGACTGGATGGGTGAGAGCGAAACTGCCCGTCAGACCGATTAAAAGACTGATATTGCTAAAGGGTTGAAGGAGGGAGGCCGCATGTCACCTGAGGGGTATCAAAGGCCAACTCCGAATTAAAAGCTACTGCTTATAGTCACTGGGTTATTAGTTGTTGGTGGTGTGATTTCTGACAGCTGAGCTGAGTTAACCTCTAGCCAGTGGGCCAATTACAGCGCATGTATAGACATCAGTCTATTCTGCATGCAATCGGGACTTTCACAGGAAGCAATCATCCACTGATGGACATAAATACAAGCAGTGAGACATTGACTTACGCTAATTAGGTGCCAGCTGAGTTTCTATGACATTTGTTGTAGGGTTTTATGCTGTAAAAAGTTAATCCAGAACATTTCGAAAATAAAGGTCCAGACGACATGCAATAAGTTTAACATTGAGCTATATCGCCATTCTCAAGTAATCTGTGAATACAACATAGGTGAGATTATCTACATAAGTGGTGGTTGGCCCTGTGAATAATTCTACGTTGTAATTTTACGTTCGTACTTCGTCTAGTTTGATTTGTCGTCCATATTGCATCTATAGTAAACAGCCACTGTCGAATTCGTAGTGATTACGTGGCAACAACACATACTCAGACCAAAGGTATAACTGGCAACAAAATCCAGTCAGTGAACTATGACATTCATTGCTAAACTAATCATAGTTTGTAAACATAGAGCACCTAAGGAAACGACTGTCAAATAAATCTCAAATAATACTTTATAGTAAACTAAATGTCAAATATGTGTCGGGACGTATTCCATACGTTTCTAATTACGGTATGTCAAGTAATCACCGTGAATTACACAGTCACTGTTCACTACAGATGCAATATGGATGTCAAATCAAACTAGACGTAAGTACCAACGAAAAATTACAATGTATAATTATTCACATGGACAACCATCCCATATGTAGATATGTAGCTGCCTGCTACTAGTCGACATGTAGATACTAACACGGGCTAACAATTGTTTGAAAATCCAGGATGGAATGTAACAATATTGCGTGATGGAAAGTTGGCACTCGCCATATAGCGGAGATGCTGAGTCGCAGATAGTCACAATAAAAAGACTGTCACAATATAGACTTTCGCCAATAAGGCCTTTGTCGAAAATAGGCGACACACACACACACACACACACTCTCTCACACACACACACACACACACACACACACACACACACACACACACACAAACGCAACTCGCACACACATGACTGTAGCCTCATGACTCATGACTCACACACGACTCGCACTCATGGGTTCAGCTGCTAGTCATGTGCGTGTGCGTGTGTGTGTGAGAGAGAGAGTTGCGTTTGTTTGTGTGCGTGTGTGTCGTCTATTTTCGACAAAGGCCCTATTGGCTGAAAGCATACATTGTGACAGTCTTTTTGTTGTGCCTATCGGCGACTCAGCATCTCTGCTATATGATAAATGGCAACCTTTCTTTACGTAATATTGTCAGGAACATAGTCTGTTATTCTAAGTGATTTTTTTACTAATGTGATAAGCCCTTGATTCTAGGGGCCTTAATTTTTAAATATGGACTTACAGACAGTTGCTTTTACTGAGAGAATTGCTAATGTGAAATTGCCTGTCGTTATGAAGAACCGAGCCAGGTGGCGCACTGGTTAGCACACTGGACTCGCATTCGGCAGGACGACGGTTCAATCCCGCGTCCGGCCATACTGATTTAGGTTTTCCGTGATTTCCCTCAATCGCTCCAGGCAAATGCCGGGATGGTTCGTGTGAAAGGGCACGGCTAACTTACTTCCCCGTCCTTCCATAATCCGATGAGACCGATGACCTCGCTGTTTGGTCTCTGCCCCCAAACAATCCAATCTAATCTGAAGAAGACGGGTTTAGATCAGTCGAAACAGTAGTCGAGGGTTTTAGAGAACCACCATCGACGCTACTTGTTGGCTGTCTTTTATCCCTACTGTTTTTTAACCGTTGCAGTGGTGCAGCCATGTTTACATGCACAAAAACGCAACTTCCACACACATGACTGTAGCCTCTAGCAGCTGAAGGCACTGAGTGTGGCTTCAGCTGATAGTAATATGTGTGTGTGTGTGTGTGTGTGTGTGTGTGTGTGTGAAAGGCCTTATTGGCCGAAAGCTCATACTATGGCAGTCTTTTTGTTGTGCCAATCTGCGACTCAGCATCTCCGTTATATGGTGTATGGCAACTTTCCTTTACGTAATATTGTCACTAGCATAGTCTGTTATTCTAAGTGATTTTTTACTGATGTGTTAAGGCCTTGATTCTAGGGGCCTTGATTTTTAAATGTGGACTTACAGGCCGTTGCTTTTACAGAGTGAATTGTTAACGTGAAATTGTCTGTCCTTCTGAAGAAGACGGGTTTAGATGCGTCGAAACCGTGGTCGACGTTATTAGAGAACCACCATCTACGCTACTTGTCGGCTGTCTCTTATCCCTACTGTTTTGTAATCGTTGCTGTGGTGTAGCCATGTTCACATACACAAAAACGCAAATCCCACACACATGACTCTGTAGCCTCTGGCAGGTGAAGCTACTGAGTGTGGCTTCAGCTGCTAGTAATGTGTGTGTGTGTGTGTGTGTGTGTGTGAGAGAGAGAGAGAGAGTGTGTGTGTGGTCTATTTTCGACAGAATCATTACGATTGATTTTCAGAATAGCAAGAAAATATTCTACGCAAAAGGAAGACTTATTTGCATACAGGCAATATATTAAATGCTCTTAAATTGAAACAATTAAATGTACATAAATAGTTTGTACCATTTCGGAATCTCCATATACCCGACAAAGTCTTTTTGTTGTGCCTATCTGCGACTCAGCATCTCCGTTATATGGTGTATGGCAACTTTCCTTTACGTAATATTGTCACTAGCATAGTCTGTTATTCTAAGTGATTTTTTACTGATGTGATAAGGCCTTGATTCTAGGGGCCTTGATTTTTAAATGTGGACTTACAGACCGTTGCTTTTACTGAATGAATTGTTAACGTGAAATTGTCTGTCCTTCTGAAGAAGACGGGTTTAGATGCGTCGAAACCGTGGTCGACGTTATTAGAGAACGACCATCTACGCAACTTGTTGGCTGTCTTTTATTCCTACTGTTCTGTAACAGGCCTAACATCTGGTGAGCAAGATGTATGAGACAGGCGAAATTCCCTCAGTCTTCAGGAAGAATATAGTAATTCCAATCCTAAAGAAACCAAGTGTTGACAGATGTGAAAATTACCGAACTATCAGTTTAATAAGTCACAGCTGCAAAATACTAACGCGAATTCTTTACAGACGAATGGAAAAACCGGTAGAAGCCGACCTCGGGGAAGATCAGTTTGGATTCCGTAGAAATGTTGGAACACGTGAGGCAATACTGACCCTACGACTTATCTTAGAAGAAAGATTAAGGAAAGGCAAACCTACGTTTCTAGCATTTGTAGACTTAGAGAAAGCTTTTGACAATGTTGACTGGAATACTCTCTTTCAAATTCTGAAGGTGGCAGGGGTAAAATACAGGAAGCGAAAGGCTATTTACAATTTGTACAGGAACTAGATGGCAGCTATAAGAGTCGAGGGGTATGAATGGGAAGCAGTGGTTGGGAAGGGAGTGAGACAGGGTTGTAGCCTCTCCCCGATGTTATTCAATCTGTATATTGAGCAAGCAGTAAAGGAAACAAAAGAAAAATTCGGATTAGGAATTAAAATCCATGAAGAAGAAATTAAACCTTAGAGGTTCACCGATGACATTGTAATTCTGTCAGAGACAGCAAAGGACGTGGAAGAGCAGTTGAACGGAATGGACAGTGTCTTGAAAGTAGGATATAAGATGAACATCAACAAAAGCAAAACGAGGATAATGGAATGTAGTCGAATTAAATCGGGTGATGCTGAGGGAATTAGATTAGGAAATGACACTTAAAGTAGTAAAGGAGTTTTGCTATTTGGGGAGCAAAAAACTGATGATGGTCGAAGTAGAGAGGATATAAAATGTTGACTGGCAATGGCAAGAAAAGCGTTTCTGAAGAAGAGAAATTTGTTAACATCGAGTATAGATTTAAGTGTCAGGAAGTCATTTCTGAAAGTATTTGAATGGAGTGTAGCCATGTATGGAAGTGAAACATGGACGATTAACAGTTTCGACAAGAAGAGAATAGAAGCTTTCGAAAAGTGATGCTACAGAAGATTGCTGAATATTAGATGGGTAGATCACATAACTAATGAGGGAATATTGAATAGAATTAGGGAGAAGAGGAGTTTGTGGCACAGCTTGACCAGAAGAAGGGACCGTTTGGTAGGACATGTTCTGAGGCATCAAGGGATCACAAATTTTGCATTGGAGCGCAGCGTGGAGGGTAAAAATCGTAGAGGGAGGCCAGTACACTAAGCAGATCCATAAGGATGTAAGTTGCAGTAAGTACTGGGAGAAGAAGAAGCTTGCACAGGATAGAGTAGCATGGAGAGCTGCATCAAACCAGTCTCAGGACTGAAGACCACAACAATAACAACGTTCTGTAACCGTTGCTGTGGTGCAGCCATGTTCAAAATATTGGCACTTCTGTGTGTGAAGATGTGGACAGGAATAATGCTTCCGGTATACGGCAGTGTTTAGTCTAGCTTTGAGTGTGTGTGGCAGGCCAGCAGCGTTAGTGGCGGCTGCGCTGCGGTACTGACCAGGCCTCGGCAGGTGGAGACGGCGACGACGGAGCCGGGCTGCCCCCGCACGGCGCCGCGGTAGTGGCAGTCGGCGGAGCGGCGCAGCGCGGCGCCCACGAAGCGCCGGCTGGGCCGCAGCTCGAGCAGCAGGCCGCGCCCGCCCGCCGGCAGCCACACGTGCAGCACGCCGGAGCCCTGGGCCTGGCCGTGGCCGTGGCGCACGTCGTGCGACAGGTGCGCGCCGCTGCTGTCCACGCGCCTCGGGAGCACCACCTCGCCTCGCCGGCCCGAGTACGCCCCTGCTGGCACAGCACAACACATCCATCAGCTGGGACCACTCTCCGGGCGTAAACGACAGTTGTACAGGGTCTTCGATAAGGATAGTTGCGGAAGTACACAACTGCCCATTAAAATTGCTACACCAAGAAGAAATGCAGATGAGAAACGGGTATTCATTGGACAAATATATTATACTACAACTGACATGTGATTACATTTTCACGCAGTTTGGGTGCATAGATCTTGAGAAATCGATACCCAGGTCAACCACCTCTGGCCGTAATGACGGCCTCGATACGCCTGGGCATTGACTCAAACAGAGCTTGGATGGCGTGTACAGGTGCAGCTGCCCATGCAGCTTCAACACGATACCACAGTTCATCAAGAGTAGTGACCGGCGAATTGTGACGAGCCAGTTGCTCGGCCACGATTGACCAGACGTTTTCAATTAGTGAGAGATCTTGAGAATGTGCTGGCCAGCGCAGCAGTCGAACATTTTCTGTATCCAGAAAGGCCAGTACAGGACCTGCAACATGCAGTCGTGCATTATCCTGCTGAAATGTAGGGTTTTTGCAGGGATCGAATGAAGGGTAGAGCCACGGGTCGTAACACATCTGAAATGTAACGTTCACTGTTCAAAGTGCCGTCAATGCGAACAAGAGGTGACCGAGACGTGTAACCAATGGCACCCCATCCCATCACGCCGGGTGATACGCCAGTATGGCAATGTCGAATACAACCTTCCAATGTGCGTTCACCGCTATGTCGCCAAACACGGATGCGACCATCATGATGCTGTAAACAGAACCTGGATTCATCCGAAAAAAATGACGTTTAGCCATTCGTGCACCCAGGTTCGTCGTTGAGTATACCATCGCAGGCGCTCCTGTCTGTGATGCAGCGTCAAGGGTAACCGCAGCCATGGTCTCCAAGCTGATAGTCCATGCAGCTACAAACGTGGTCGAACTGTTCGTGCAGATGGTTGTTGTCTTGCAAACGTCCCCATCTGTTGACTCAGGGATCGAGACGTGGCTGCACGATCCGTTACAGTCATGCGGATATCTGGACTGATAGTGATACGAGGCCGTTGGGATCCAGCACGGCGTACCGTATTACCCTCCTGAATCCACCGATTACATATTCTGCTAACAGTCACTGGATCTCGACCAACGCGAGCAGCAATGTCGCCATACGATAAACCGCAATCGCGATAGGCTACAATCCGATCTTTATCAAAGTCGGAAACGTGATGGTACGCATTTCTCATCCTTACATGAGCCATCACAACAACGTTTCACCAGGCAACGCCGGTCAACTGCTGTTTGTGTATGACAAATTGGTTGGAAACTTTCCTCATGTCAGCACATTGTAGGTGTCGCCACTGGCGCCAACCTTGTGTGAATGCTCTGAAAAGTTAATCATTTGCATATCACAGCATCTTCTTCCTGTCGGTTAAATTTCACGTATGTAGCACGTCATCTTCGTGGTGTAGCAATTTTAATGGCCACTAGTGTATTAAATTAAAATTTGTGCTTTGGCCAGGACTTGAATCCGAGTCTTCTGCTTACCAGGCAGATGTGCTAATCGTTGTGGTTAACACAGCTGCATGGAAAACGCTAATGCAATATCACCCCAGCTTTGTATGTTCCAATATCGGAGAGCCTCACCAATACTGAAAATTTAAGAAGAGCAACATCGAGATCAGCTGAAGCGTGAATTGAGATTTGTGTTAGGGAGGGCCTTGGACTAGGGTATACTGTGATAGTCACAAAGGCAGGGTAGTGTAGTGACTAGCACAGGTGCCTAATAAACGTAAGACCTGTGTTCAAGTCCCGGCCATGACGCAAATTTTAATTCATTACCCTAGCTTTTACCCTTACCACAGACAAAATTGAAACTCAGTATATCTCCAGCAAAATGTAATTACATCAGATGTGCAGGTTCTATTATAATTAATAGTGAAAAACGAAACGAATGAAACTTAACGATATTACAATGTGGCGTCCGCAGCTCGTGGTCGTGCGGTAGCGTTCTCGCTTCCCACGCCCGGGTTCCCGGGTTCGATTCCCGGCGGGGTCAGGGATTTTCTCTGCCTCGTGATGACTGGGTGTTGTGTGCTGTCCTTAGGTTAGTTAGGTTTAAGTAGTTCTAAGTTCTAGGCGACTGATGACCATAGATGTTAAGTCCCATGGTGCTCAGAACCATTTACAATGTGGCGCTTATTGCATCTACCTACTTCAAGTGATAATAGAAACATGGAGAGTTAATTTTATTTATCATAATCGACTTGTTTTTGGAAGGCCTGGAACTATGCCATTCGTGATTTAAATAATGAAACATTGCACCAGTTACATTTTTTGCCGTACCCACCATAAGGGATTTCCAGAACGGATTCTCATTGTCAAGTGCAAACATTTACCTAAGTATTACGTGTGATCTCAGAATGAATTTTCCACTTGACAGGCGACAATCGATACTTAAGTTTCATTTCTGACAAAGATTTTCTCTGCTGATCACGTGTAAACTCGACCACGTTCACTTTACAGAATATTTATGTTGTTCTCTGACGTCCGAATTGTCAGGATGCAAGACTCACCGTCGTCAGGTGCACATCCGAAGATGTACAACACAGCTCTGGATGAAACGTTACGAACTGAAGAGTTTCTTCGACCGCGGCCACATAGACCGGAAGACTCATAAGTAAGTAGCGCATCCACTCCTCAAAGCCTAACCAAAAACAGCTCGTATCACGGAAAACCGGAAATTTGTGGAAAAGTCTTATGGGTCCAAACTGCTGAGGTCGTCGGTCCCTAAGTCTACACACTACTTAACCTAATTTAAATTAACTTACGCTAAGGACAACACAAACACCCATGTCCGGGGGAGGACTTGAACCTCCGATGGAGGCAGTCGGGCTCGTATCACGTTTGCGCTATAATTTGAGGAAGAAATTTCTGAGAATGTATGTTTGGAGCGGATTACTGTGTGGCAGTGATTCGTGGACTGTGACAAAACTGGAAAGGAGGAGAATCAAAGCATTTGGGATGTGGTGTCACAGAAGGGTGTTGTAAATTAAGCGCCCTGGTAACATAAGAAAATAAGAACATTATCCACGGAATACGCGAAGAAAGGGATTATGGAAGACACGGACAAGAAGATGGAACAGAATCGTAGGACATGTGTAGAGGGCAGAAACTCTAGGAGAAGACAAAAATGGTTCAAATGGCTCTAAGCACTATGGGACTTAACTTCTGAGGTCATCAGTCCCCTAGAACTTAAACCTAACTAACCTTAGGCAGGATTCGAACCTGCGACCGTAGCGGTCGCGCGGTTCCAGACTGTAGCGCCTAGAACCGCCCGGCCACTCCGGCCGGCGGGGAAGACAGATACTGTAATATATCTAACACGTAATTGAGTACGTAGCATTCTGAGGTGAAATGTTTGTCACAGGAGAGGAATTCGGGGCGGGCCACGTCAAACCAGCCAGAAAACTGTTGGAAAAAAGACAAAAAAAGAGCTCCGTAAAATGTAAAGATCTTGCCTGGATAGTACGATTGCAGGATTGCATAATATTAAATTTGTTTACAATTCAACGCGATCGTTCTCAAAGTACTAAACGCACTGCACCTAACGAAATTCATCTTATGAGAAACATTCAGTAGTGATCTCCTTGCGAAAGTCGCACTTGTTCGGTAAAATTAGTGCTGATGAGCAAAACTCTCGGGTGACCTCGTGCGCAGTAAGCGATACGTCGTCGCCATTCAGCCAACTCCAGCCGACAGAGTGAACCGATTTTGCTTCAGCTGAGCACGCACCTCAGCACAATAACAGGGAGTCGGTTGGCTGCCGCTGCGTAAGTCCAACAGATCAGCTTCCCTCTACTCCACTACGTCAGAACTACACTGGCAGCACTTTTACTTAACGGAGTGAATCCACTGTTACGCTCTACTGGCCTTACGGCCTCCTTTGCGTTACACTGTTTTGACACGTAACGACTCTGTTCTTCGCGATGACGCGTCCACAAACGCCGGCCGACAAGTGAATAGCTATGTATGCTACGTAACAACTAGGAAGACTCTACAGCTCTATTAAGCTAAGTGTAAAATCGGTATACTAACTACTTAACTCAATGTAGTCGTTAAAAGCCTTTACAGCCAACATTTTAGATAAGTACCTTACAACGAAGCAGCCGTGGTCTTATTGCAGAATTATCGTGGTAATGAACTAAAGAGAAGTGGAATTAGGAAATTCCGTAAGACCTAACGTCGCTACTCTCTTGTCCTTAATATATTCCAGTAAAAATCACAACCCTACCTTGTTAGATTGTTGTGTACAATATGTGATTTAGTGTCTTAACTGACAACATGTTTCCTCCTCGAGACAAAGGAGATAACAGCAAAGCGTAATGTCAGACACTTCAGTGCCAGAGTGTACAGTTATATCCGAGAGCCCAATCCAACATTCCTGTGTTCGAGAGAAGAAGACCTTCCTTGCGGCACAATAAGAAAAATATAAGATATACACGCACACAGGGAATATTGTTGGATTGACAACGAGACAGGTGTTGCGTTAAGAATGCATAAACACATGAGACTGGCCTCAATGGTGGTGATACAAAATTTCTCTCTGCAACTGTAGTTGTTGTTTACTCAATTGTAGAAGAGAATCAATGGGGGTAAAAACAGGCAAAAGTGAGAGGACGCTTCAGCTGCGCAACATTAACTTCGCGTTAAAATGTTCTGCATCTAACGTGTGAGAAACAAGAGTTAATTCATTTAAATATTTGTTGCTGCAACACAAAACTGAGACGACAGTGAGTATTGGACGAAGTATGCTGAAAACCGGTTTGCCCCGAGAACGAGAAATATCAGCTCTGAACTAGAATGAATCCGTTCAGAAGTGTAGTAGCTAAATTTCAGATCCAGAACGAACTACCGTTTATGGTTTAATGTCTTTTCTGCCATAACATACGTATTCAGATCCAGGGCTTAAAGACTTTAAGAAATTTTCTAATGTTTTTGCATGAAAAAGTAAAAGTTAGGGGCGTTCTTAGGGTTGTTTTCAGTGCTGTGTAGTGTTGGGTCGTTTTCTTAGGCTATACGTGCCGATCAGTCACAAACAGATCATTTTGTAACTGACCCATTACTAATTCGACCCTAACAACTCACATCTACAACAATAATTACAGATTCTTGTTAACATTTAATGCGAGCAAAAGCAAAATAATTACAAGCAACTTTTTTCTTGGTAGTGGACTGTATAAGTCCGTGACTATCTGGATTAGGTGATACATTAATAATAGGAGACAGTAAGTTACTGGTTACTTTATTTCGCCAAGATGAGTTCTGCTCCTATGACTAATAGTGTTAAAAAACGCAACGAGCCAGTTTAAAAGGCGTTTGTTGGCGATCGTCGTCATTGAAGCGTTACCTAATTGAATAGTAAACTAATTTTACTGGCTCAGGAGTGCACAAGTCTGAGACAAATGCCGCTGTGGAAAGGCAAAAAATGAGTGGAGAACAAGTTATAGGAAGTGATTACAGCCATCACAGAAAATTCGTCGGAACACTGTGTTTATGACAGTCACCTTTCAAAAACAAATTTGGAAGATATCGGTTGATGCCAACAACTGGAAATAGTTCGAAAAATAATTATACGTACAATATTGCTGTGCCTATGTTACTCTAAATTAGGACGCAAAGGGCCTCGAAACCCGATCGCCTTACCATTTGGTCACCCATGCACGACTCAAACAGCTAGACCCTAACTTTCAGCCGGCCGTGCGGATCTAGGCGCTACAGTCTGGTGCCGAGCGAACGCTACGGTCGCAGGTTCGAATCCTGCCTCGGGCATGGATGTTTGTGATGTCCTTAGGTTAGTTAGGTTTAATTAGTTCTAAGTTCTAGGCGTCTGATGACCTCAGAAGTCGCATAGTGTTCAGAGCCATTTGAACTGTGAACCAAACTTTCATGTGTCGTCAACCATGTGTCTACAACCTAAACTCGTACCTACATTATGTACATTCCCGCACAGGTGAGACAGTTCACTTGAAAGTCGCTTTGCCCGGTGTCGATGCATAAATACGATATTGCAAGACCCGTCTTATCCTGAATTACTATGCAAAGTCCTTTTGGACATGCATGCATGTCCGAAGGATTGTTGCATCGTAATTCATAATAATGCTTGTCCTAAGGAACTTTGCATCATAATTCAGAATAACACAGGCACTGCAGTATCGTCGGGTTGTAGACGCATGGTTGACGACAGATGGAAATTTTGGCCGGGCTCTGAGTCGTGCACAGATAGCCAAACGGAAAGGCGACCGCTCGCGATAAGCAGGAAATCCGGGTTCGAGTGCCGGTCCCGCACAAAATGTCATCATTTCATTCAACACCTGACAGTCGTTCGTATTCACAATTGTGAATACATTTCATGTAATAATTATTGGGTGAATCAGTTTCAAGGAGTGCATTAAAGCACATATAGCAATTCCCCTCTCATGGTCACGCCAAACACTGTACCAAGTCGGAATTTGTACTACTCCACTAATGATATCGTCCATCGGGTGTCAAATCATAACAAAAAAGAGAAAGTTTTTTATGAATCGGTCGTAGAGATAAAAGGGAGCAGTAACTTTACAGAACAATCTCAGTAACGACATTCTCATGCTACAATGATAATTTTAGGACTCACAATCCCACCTTTCTGCTTCGAAGCATTGATAGTGCCTTCTCGAGAAATTTTTTACATAGCTGCATACACATTTTTCGTCTATGTTGGACAGTGTAAATGGAAACGGAGCCCACCAGGAAAACGAACACTAAAATTGAACGCAGGGATAGGAATTTACAGACTACTGATACTATCTTCAACCTGACTCTGATTCGCTCATTGTTAAAATTCATATTTTTATCGCACGCTGTACTTCGCCTTGATATTCCTCCTTTTTATTCCCGACAATGGTGAGCAGATTGAGTCCTGGCGTAGAGCGCTCCCTTCGATTAACCTGCAGCCGTGAGCGGCTCGCCCCTGGACGCTGTATGCTCCACGCGCGCCCTTGTCATGTAAAGCAGGCTGCTATAGCAGGGCCATTGTGCGACCGCAGCCCCGCTGACAAGCAATCGCGCGGGACTCCCGTATCGCCACGGCATCTACGGCCGCCTGCGGCAGGGACGCGCCCTCTGTCTGTCACCACAACGCTTCTGAAACCAACACGACGTTCCAAAAATGCTACAATGGTCGCCATGAAACTAGGCGGGTCTAGGTCATTTCATTCCTTGCAACATTCCAAGTTACTGATAGTTACAAATGTTAGCGAACATTTCGAAAAAAAAAAAAAAAAAAAAAAAAAAAAAAAAAAAAAAAAAAAAACATTTACTGATGTGACGAAAGCTATGGGACATCTCCCAATATCGTTTTGGACCTCCTTTTGCACGGCATAGTGCAGCAACTCGGCATGGATGGACTCAAAAAGTCGTTGGGAGCCCTTGCAAAAACAGTTAGCCATGCTGCCTGTATAGCCGTCCATAATTGCGAAAGTATTTTCAGTTCACTATGCTGTGCACGGGCCGACTTCTCGATTATGTCCCAGAAGTGTTCGATCGGATTCATGTCGGGCGATCTAGGTGGCCAAATCATTCACTCGAATTATACAGAGTGTTCTTCAAACCATACAACTGTGACTCGGTGATATGGCCCACTGTCATACATACTAATTTCATCGTTGTTTGGGAATGTGAAGTCCATGAATGGCTGGAAATGGTCTCCAAGTAAAACTAAACTACGCTAAACTCCTCCTGAACAGGCCATGAAGGCCCAAAGGTACCGACCGGTCGCCGTTTCATCCTCAGCCCACAGGTGTCACTGGATGCGGATATGGAGGGGCATGTGGTCAGCACACCGCTCTCCCGGCCGTATGTCAGTTTCCGAGACCGGAGCCTCTACTTCTCAATCAAGTACCTCCTCAGTTTCCGTCACAAGGGCTGGGTGCACCCCGCTTGCCAACAGCTTTCGGCAGACCGGATGGTCACCCATCCAAGTGCTACCCTAGCCCGACAGCGCTTCGGTGATCTGACGGGAACCGGTGTTACCACTGCGGCAAGGCCGTTGGCATGGTCTCCAAGCAGCCGAACATAACCATTTCCAGTCAATGGTTGGTTCATGTGGACCAGACCAGACAGTCCATTCCATGTAAACACAGCTCACATCATTATGGAGCTACCACCACCTTGCACCGTGCCTTTTAGACAACTTGGGTCCACGCTTTCGTGGGGCCGGTGCAGCACACGAACCCTGCCATCAGCTCTTACCAACTGATATCGGGACTCATCTGACCAGGCCACAGTTTTCCCGTAGTCTAGGGTTCAATCGATATGGCTGCGGGTCCAGGAGAGGTACTGCAGGCGATGTCGTGCTGTTTAGCAAAGGCACTCGCGTTGGTTGTTCCGGCGCACTGTCCTAATGGACACGTTTATCGTACGTCCCATATTGATTTCTGCGAGTGTGTCAAGCAATGTTGCTTGTCTATTATCACTGACAACTCTACGTAAAAGTCGCTGCTCTCGGTCGTTAAGTGGAGGTCTGGATTCTGCTATTATTTGCTAGAAGCATATTATTATAAAATACAGCTTAGAATGGCAGGCTGCATCAATATTTGAAGAGAGCCATATAGTATGATGTCCACATTTAGAGACGGACGAAAACGGTATGTGATGTCAGTACTAGACGCTAAAGACGTAAGGGCGGCAGTAGGAAAGGCGAATTGTCGACTTCAGTTTAGCGGAAGAATTTTACGAAAGTGTGGTTCATCTCTAAAGGTTATCGCATATAGAAAGCTATTGTGACCAATTTTCGGCTACTGCTCGAGTATTTGGAGACCCCACAAGTTAGGATTAAAGGAAGACATGGAACCGATTCAGAGGCGGATCGCTAGACTTGTTACCGGTGCGTTCGAACAACAGGCGAGTGTTACGGAGATGCACCACACAGCTCTTATCAACTGAAATCGGGACTCATCTGACCAGGCCACGGTTTTCCTGTCGTCCAGGGTCCAACCGATATGGACAGTAGCCCAGGAGACTCGCTGCAGGCAATGTCATGCTGTTAGCAAAGGGATTCGTGTCGGTCGTGTGCTGCCATAGCCCGTTGACCCCAAATTTTGCCTATCTGTCCTGCCGCATACATTCGTCGTACATCCCACATTGGTTTCTGCGATTATTTCAAGCAGTGTTGCTTGTCTGTTAGCATTCACAACTCTACGCAAACGCCGCTGCTCTCGGTCATTAAAATGAAGAGCACCGATCACAGCGTTACCCGTGTTGAGACGTAATGCCTGAAATCTGATATTCTCGGCACGCTCTTGACACTGTGAATCTCGCAATATTGAATTCCCTAACAATTTCTGAAATGGATGAAAGAAGGAAAGAAGGGAGATTCGGCTTATCGTCCAGTCGATATCGATGCCATTAGAGACGGCAAAATGGTATACCCCATGAGTTTCCAACTACCATTCCGCGTTCAAATTCTTTTAATCCACGTCTTGCGGACATAATCACGTGGGAAACCTTTTCACATCAATCACCTGAGTACAAATTATAGCTCCACC
Source organism: Schistocerca serialis cubense (assembly GCF_023864345.2). NCBI lineage: Eukaryota > Metazoa > Arthropoda > Insecta > Orthoptera > Acrididae > Schistocerca > Schistocerca serialis. The sequence goes on along the minus strand of NC_064644.1, from coordinate 311,865,290 downwards.
AATGCCCTCCCCTTTTATACAGATGTAGCCGATGCTACCGCCATCTGTATATGTCCTATGACTTTTGTCGCCTCAGTGTATTATTTCGACGAAACGAGTAATACATCCTTATTTATGGAATTTTCTCACAGTCGTAAGATGTCAGATGCAGATGAAGTAATAATTCAAAACGAAAACTACTCTGAATACACAAACAGGTGCAAACCGTATGTGAAATTATGAATACTACGCGATTGCTCAGATTTTTGGAAATTAAGAGAGTGAAAGGGAAACTTTATTACGTAATAGTACGAGGCGAAAGAAAACCATTGTGAAACCTTTTTGATGACATTTACTCGTAAGATATCAGCAAAGAAAGGAAGAAGAAGGCAAACATAAAAGAGAAAAGGAAAAAAAGTTTTATTTGAAAACACAAATTTTCTGGTCGGAAATAATTGTTTAAAAATAAGAAAAAAAACATGGAAGAAGAGCAGTCAGTGAAAACAGGAGAGGAGGAATGATTTAGCACCCAGATGAAGTGAGACGTTCAGAGATACTTTTCGGAGCAGACGATGAAATGTGTTTCTCTGGTCACAAAGGACAGATTAATTGGAATTGGGCGGAGACTGCTAGGGCTTCCTACTTTGTCAAGGGAGAACGCGATAGACAATCTTAGGAGAAACGGAAGCTGAACTTTGGAAGATATAGCAAGTTTATTGCTCTCAGATACATCTAGTACATAGAACTGAAGAGCCCTCTAAAACATGAAAATAAATGGGGAATATCATCAAAGTATCTGAAATAGTTGGGGAATTAAGGAGGAAAATTTATGGAAAAAGAGTAGAATGTTTTTTTAATTGCGGATTGGGTGATATGTAACACTAATGAAATACTCGGAAACTGGAATCATTAAACAATCCTGACACAGCTTCACCTTTTCCACAGGCAAAATTACTACACATACATGTTTAATCCTATATTTCTAGAATTTTATGGACTTTCGATGAATGGAGCTCTTGTCATTCGATTAAAATATGGACTACTTAAGCTTCTCGGCTAGCTGATTTGCATAAGATATTTGCTTTTGCAGATGAGATGGCGCTATGCCATCAAAAGCAATAAATTATTACAAGCCTGTACCCAAATCACTTTCATTTTTAATGTTAGTGAACCGTTCTTGTAGCGATCAGCTAACTGTTTCTCAATCGCACATCTAGCCTTACAGATAGCAAAGGTAATAAAAGCATGGATATAGACAGCCACTGCTGAGAAAGTGTACAACTCTAGAGAAGTAGCGTTGAAAATAAATTTATTCGTTAAGGAATGCAGAACACGTAAGAGACCTGGCTTAACGAACGCGCGAAGAAAGATAAACACGACAATAAAATGAACAAGTACTGGAGAAAGATCAGACAACCGCAGAAGCTGTACTTGCCTATGGTTATTGGACTCCTGAGGAAACAGAAGACAAAGAAACGTAGAAAATCGCTATTCAACGAAAAGGTTGTTGAATCAATATTAAATACTATGCAGTATGAAGTGTTTCTGTTACTGGAGCGTATGGCAAATGCAACGATTAATATTGCTGAAGTTGATTCACTAGAACTCTTTTATAAGTAAGACGTTCGATAAAAATTTAAAATGCATGTTATCTACATAAAATTCTGTGCACGGTGCACCGGATAGTATGCGGAAAGCATGGTAACTTCTACGGCATTCCATTTAAGCCCGAATCAGTCTACTTTGGAAGTCGTGGTGAATAAGTGAGCTGAATGTGCGGAGAAAAGTCTGTTGTACCGATGCTACAGAAACAGTGAGTTTCCGTAGAATCATCTGGAAGTATGTTACACCGACAGTGAGTTTGGTGTAACATGTTTCCTGAATACTAGAGAACATGAGTTGAAGACAGAAAACAGAATCAAAACACGACTCAGAGTTTAGATGGGAAGCACTTGCATGTTCCTGTTACAGTTCTGACTTCTCCCATCCTTAATGCCCTCTCTCTTTGTTCGTGTAAGCTTTCCTTGTTTGTAAGACAGTCCACGTTGTCGATATATCATTTCAAAGGAAATCATTCTTCGTCAAGGCGACAAAAATGTGGTGTCTTATGGCAGTAAGTGTCTCAACACGTATTGCTGTTATGTTGAAACATAATAAAAAGCCTGCGCTTCAGTTTACAATACAGCATTCTGTTCTGTTATTCTCTGTGACCTTATGATAAGCCTAAAGAACTTACTCTATCTGATGAGAAGTATCGGAAGACCTACTGCTGGACATCAATATGGAATCTGTCCACCCTTCGCCTTTATGACGACTTGAACACTTCCGGGAACACTTTCAATACGTTTGAAAGTCTGCAGAGGAATGGCAACCCAGTTTTCCTCAAGAGCCGAAGCCAGAGATAGTAGTCATGTTGGACGCTAGGTTGGAGCTAAGTTGAAGTTCTAACTCCTCTCGAAAGTATTTCACTGGGTTCAGTTGGGGGCTCTGGGCAGACCAGTCTGTTTCAGGAGTGTTGTTGTCCACAATCATTCACCTCACAGATGTTGCTATATGACAGTGTGCATCGACATGGTGATACAAATGATGATCGCCTCCGGCCTGTTTCTGTGCTGTAAGCAGTACATGCAGCTGTAAAATGTGTTCGTATAGTTACACATTTAGCGTTTTCTTGAGAGCAATAAGGGGACCACATCCTAACCACGAAAAACACCCGCATAGTGTAACGTACTTCGTTGTTGGCAGTACAACGATCCCTGGTAACGGTCTCCTGAATTCGCTAAACCCAAACACTTCTATCGATTGCCACAGAGTATAGCGTGAGTCAACACTCTAAACAGGTTTCAGTCATCCACTGTCCGTGGCGTCTCTCTTTACAGCATAACTAGCAATTATGCTTCAAAGGCTTACCCAACACTCTCGCACAATTCTTCATTAGTATTGTACCGACGACGTTGATGCATATGGAATTTAATTATTCCTCTTAATGAGTTTTTTGGTAAGATTATAGTTTCATCCTGCCTATTTCAGTGAGGTCAAAGATGTTGTCGAACAATGCCCAGTCCATCCTGCTCTAACCACGTACTATCCGTCATTCCCTAGACTTCGAATTGACGTCTTATGCACGTTTGCAGTATTTCCAAATAAGAATTTCTATCATTCACATATCCTTCAAAATATAGGGTCGGAACAGATATCGCGATGGTATCCCAGGCTCATAATATAACAAGAAGCGGTACTGTTGCAGATAACGGAAATTTCCTTAGACGAAAGATTAAAATCTCCTGTGTGACCTGAGATTGTCGCACATTCATTGAGCCACTCACAGAATTTGCAAATCGTGTCAACAAAGCGCGGCAGGCAGAAACGCGCTGCTCCATGCCTTTGTCAGATAATTAATTCAAATGCATCGCCCTAAATCACTTCAATTTCAAATCGTTTTTACTGTGCTCATGCTCTGGTGACCATGGTGCCTGTAGTGCAGCTGCTCTGTTGCGAATGGGTTTCATTGGCTACAGCTCAACTGATTGAGAGCTGTTGACATACGTTTCGCCTCGCTTTTTTTACTTCCACTACCAGACCTGTCTTTGACACTGCCTGAAACAAAAGAACGTTTCTCCCAATCAAGCAGGGTTGCTTGCCCTTTCTATGGACGTTTATGCATCCACATCCATGCCACTAATCACTTGAAACTGTGTCCGTTCACATCAGACATAGCTTTACAAGTGGAGCAATGTAACAAAACAATACAACACAAAAATAGGGTGTAGAAAAATATCCGCTACCAGTCACAATAAAAGGTTATTTATTTGTCACACGAAAGGTTTCAGGCTTGCGCCCATCCTCAGTTTTTTATGCATTCATGTACATGTTTATACTGTTGGATATCACTGTATAAATACAAAAAAATTATCTGCTGGTGACTACACTGATACAAGATGGACAATTGTAAGTGGCAAGGCAGCATTTGACGAAAATATATCTGTAGTTACAGAAAGATGAAGCACCATTATTACAGTTACGCTGTGGTGACAGTTTTGCCACTTGGTTACACACTTATTATCACTTTCACGTCCATATTTCAGTTTTACCAAGTATAGCTTCATATTTCACTATTACGATGTGCACTCGTGAAACACAAACATGTGGGCTGTGGCCAAAGAACTTAAACTTAGCAGATATAAAGGTGTTGCTCAAACTGAAACATGTAGGTTATGGTCAAAGAATTTAGCCACAGGAAGTGCAAGGGTGTTGCATATATAAACACTTAAAGCTATTTTTTGATTCACATTTTGTCTGAAAACTTAAATCTAGGAAGTACAATGATGTTATATATATGAAATTACTAAAAGCCATTACAAATTAAAAAACGACAGCTAGAACTGTTTTGAGCCACACTGTTGTCAGAGAACTTACATCTAGGAGGTACAATAATGTTACACACATGAAATTTTGAAATCTATTACAAATTATACAATGACAGTTACAGCTTGTGTTTACAATATGACTATTACATATTATGAGAATGACACTTGGACTGTTGTATGACTGCTACATCGAATGTCCATAGAATGTTACTTTGTTACTATATCAGAGGATAATTAGTTTCTGTTTTTGAATATTTCATGAAATATGTGAAGATAGGATTTGTTAGCAAGCTCCACTTGTTCGACGAACAGTGACCTCCAACAGTATAAACACGTACATGAATGTATAAACAACTGAGGATGGGAGCAAGCCCGAAACCGGTCGTGTGACAAATAAATAACCTTTTATTGTAACTGGTAGCGGATATTTTTCTACACCCTATAAAGGAACAGTCACAGAGTTCGACAGCATCCATTATGGATAAAATCCACAACACAATAAATAATGCTTTTTTTCAGCTTTCGAGCATGGAATCGTACGAAGTCAAGAGGGGCACGTGAACTTCTCGGACACTCCGTAGAGTGTGACTGGTCGAGACAATGTTATTTGCAGTGTCTATCTGAAAAACACACTCTCCGATCAAAAGCATCCGGAATCCTCTGTATAACGACGAACTGACCACTAAATGTCTGAGACATATCCGCCAGCATGAAAGGAGGCGGGAAGTATTGTGTTTTCAGCAGAACTGAGCTCAGGCACTTCGAAGGTGGACTGGTCATTGAATGTCACCTGGGTAATAGAGCCATCAGAGATATTTCAACTCTTCAAAATCTGCACAAATCAACTGCTGGTGATGTTACAGCGAAGTGGAACCACGAAGAAACAACCACAGTTAAATCAAGCCAAGGCGGACAGGTACTGTGGAGCACTGCAGAGGGTGGCTGTAAGAACTCGCTTTAAATCAGCTCGTGAGTTCAAAAGTGCTACCAGCAGTCAGCTAGCGCAATGACTGTGGGTAGGGAGTTTAAAAGAATGAGATTCACTCTTCGAGTAGCTCCTCATGAACCATACATTTCTGTCTTCGTACATCCATATTTAAATTGGATAATGGTGGGACATCAGCTGGTATAATTTTTATTAAAAATGAAACTCCTCCAGCTGTTCTTAAGATTTAATATTTATTTGGCTACTAGTTTCGACGTTGCGTCAACGCCATCTTGAAGCCCTTGCTCTTTCATGATATCAATTGTGTGTGGCTGAGTACTAGAAGTCCGCGGTGAGACCAATACGTACTCCACATGGATGGCGGGCAGTAACTAATGTGAAGTTTAAACCAGTGGGTCAAAGATCGTAAACTGATAACTTCATAGACCAAAATAATGGTCGATGAAGTTGTTTAATGTCACTGACTGAACACGCAACAAATGGTTTGCAGTGATGAATGACGATGCACCACGTGGCAGTCCGACGCAAGAGTTTGAGTTGGGTAACTTCTAGGAGAACGCTAGCTGCCATCATGGTGTTACCACATGGTGGTGTTTTTCGTGGTTAGGATGTGGTAACCCCTTATTGTGATTAAGAAACCGGTAAATTTGGAAGAGTACGAACTCATTTTAAAGCACTGTATATTGCGTTTATTGGAGAAAAAGTCCAGAGATGATGATTGTATCAGCATGATAATGCATCCTGTCCTAAAACAGCATGTATGAGGCAATGGTTTGGAGACAATAACGTTCCTGAACTGGAGTGGCTTGTCTAGCGGCCGACCTGAATCCAGTGCAATATCTTCGGGATGAGTCATAACGTCTATTTCGCTGCAAATTCCAGAGTTCTATAACACTGTCTTCTCTAGTTTTGGCTCTTGAGGAAGGATGGGCTGTCGTTCCTTCACAAGCATTCAGAAATCTCACTCAAAGTGTCCCAAGCAGATGTCAAGCCGGCCGCTGTGGCCGAGTGGTTCTAGGCGCTTCAGTTCGGAACCGCGCTGCTGCTACGGTCGCAGGATCGAATCCTGCCTCGGGCATGGATGTGTGTGATGTCCTTAGGTTAGCTAGGTTTAAGTAGGTCTAAGTCTAGGGGACTGATGACCTCAGATGTTAAGTCCTATAGTGCTTAGAGCAATTTGAACCATTTGAGCAGATGTCAAGCTACATATAAGCTCGTGGTGGACACGCCTGGTATCCGTGTCCAACAACAGCTGTCCATGCACCTTTGATCAGGTAGTGTAGTCTTTTGACTTATGGGCACGAGGACTTCTCGGACACAGTAGATGAAGGTCTCCGAGAATCGGTTTCACGTGTATCAGTGCTCAGCAGACGGTTTCTTTGGGACTCGTGACACGGACGTCGACACGTTAGCCATTTAACATAGGCGAGAGCCGTGAGAAGCGTGGAAATGTCGACATAAACTAATGCACGTGCCGCGCAGACTACCAACAGGCCTGCTACAATCCGCTACACGTGCCGCACGCTCGACATCCGCTGGCGCCATACCTGTCTCTGGCGATAAACAGCGCTGAATTCTGCTGGAGGAGTTTATGGTAAGTGCCGTCGTCCCTGTCCAGCATACAAGCGCGCTCGTCTCGCTTTCCTACTGACCTTCGTTTTAAATGCTATTCCTGTGTTATAGTCTGATGCAAGCAATCACCGTGGAGTACAACACTCCAGGTGCACCAATCATTTCTCAATCTACTTTCACGTTATCTGCTGTGGTGACCAGAGACTTTCTCAAAGTGGAACAGAATAATGAGACGGAGATTGAATCTCATGCAGGTTCCCTTACTTATTAAGGCATATTAACTTATTTAGTAAGTAAAAGCAGAACCGACCCAAGCTGCCCGTACAGACACGCTATACACTGATGGAAAAAAATTCAAACGTCAAGGAAAAGATGTGCGAGATAAATGAAACTTGGTGTGTTTCTACATCTGAAAGATGACGTCTATTCAAATTTAGTGCCGTCGCATAAGAGTGGAGCTAGTAGCGCTACTACGAGGATGCATCTACATCTACATCTACATCTACATTTATACTCCGCAAGTCACCCGACGGTGCGTGGCGGAGGGCACTTTACGTGCCACTGTCATTACCTCCCTTTCCTGTTCCAGTCGCGTATGGTTCGCAGGAATAACGACTGCCGGAAAGCCTCCGTGCGCGCTCGAATCTCTCTAATTTTACATTCGAGATCTCCTCGGGAAGTATAAGCAGGGGGAAGCAATATATTCGATACCTCATCCAGAAACGCACCCTCTCGAAACCTGGCGAGCAAGCTACACCGCGATGCAGAGCGCCTCTCGTGCTAAGTCTGCCACCTGAGTTTGCTAAACATCTCCGTAACGGTATCACGCTTACCAAATAACCCTGTGACGAAACGCGCCGCTCTTCTTTGGATCTTCTCTATCTCCTCTGTCGACCCAGCCTGGTACGGATCCCACACTGATGAGCAGTACTCAAGTATATGTCGAACGAGTGTTTTGTAAGGCACCTCCTTTGTTGATGGACTACATTTTCTAAGGACTCTCCCAATGAATCTCAACCTGGCACCCACCTTACCAACAATTAATTTTATATGATCATTCCACTTCAAATCGTTCCGTACGCATACTCCCACATATTTTACAGAAGTAACTGCTACCAGTGTTTGTTCCGCTATCATATAATCATACAATAAAGGATCCTTCTTTCTATGTATTCGCAATACATTACATTGTCTATGTTAAGGGTCACTTTCCACTCTCTGCACGAAGTGCCTATCCGCTGCAGATCTTCCTGCATTTCGCTGCATTGCAAGTCATGTTTACTTTAAAAAAAGCGCTGTAACTGTCTTGAACATTAGTTCCTTTTGAGATTGGACGTGGTGAGTTGATGTTAGTTAAGAATGGCCTTAAGGCGACAAAGACGTCTTTATCAACACCTCACAGAGTTGGAACGAGGTCGTGTACCAGTACTACGAGTAGCTGGATGTTCCTTCTGGGATATTGCAAAATTACTTGGCGAGAATGTAGCCACTGTGCATTATTGTTGGCATCGGTGGTCACGGGTAGGTTGGTCGCAAGAAGACATGGTTTCGGACGGCCATGTAGCACTACCGAGAGGGGAGACCGTCGTGTTTGGCGTATGACTGTGGCACATTGTACTGCGTCTGCAGCAGCAATTTGAGCAGGAATTGGCATCAGAGTGACACAACGAACTGTTACAAATCGGTTACTTCCAGGGCATCTCCGAGCCAAATGTCCTGTAGTGTGCATTGCACTGACCCAAACAACCACCACTTGCGACTTATGTGGTGTCAAGAGAGAGCTTGTTGGAGTGGACGTCTGTTGTGTTTTCTGACGAAAGCCGGTTCTGCCTCTGTGCCAGTGACGGCCGTGTGTTGTTTAGAAAAAAAGCTAGGTAACCGTTCGCAACCAACCTGTCTGCGGCCTAGACACATTGGACCTACATCTGGAGTTATGGACTGGAGTGCGATTTCGTATAACAGCAGCAGCCCTCTCGTGCTTATCCCACGTACCCTTACTGCAAATTTGTACGTCAGTCTGATGATTCGAACCATTGCGCTGCCATTCATGAACATTATTCCAGGGAGTGTTTTCCAGTATAATAAAGCCCGCACACATACCGCTGCTGTAACCCAACATGCCCTGCAGAATGTTGGCCTGCACGATCTCCACGGCTGCCTCCAACCGAGCACGTATGGGACGTCATCGGATGACAACTTCAGCGTCATCCACGAACGGCATTAACCGTTCCTGTGTTGACCGACCAAGGGCAACAGGCGTGGAACTCCATCCCACAAATTGATATTTGGCACCTGTACGACGCAGTCCGTGCATGATTGCATGCTTGTATTCAACATTATGGCGGTTGTTAATATACAAGCATTTCACATTTGCAATGGATTTTCTCGCGCTTACATTAACCTGTGATCTTACAACGTTAATCACTTCTGTATGGCACAGAGTCAAATCTATTTCCGAAATTTCATTACCCTACAATAATTACTTCTTGGTGTCGATATTTTTTTCCGTCAGTGTATCTCTGATAAATATGTCGTTCTAAAACTTGCAATAGGTGCTGAAGTATTACTTTTCTTTCATGTACTTTCTTACAAAGTAACAAAAACTGGTCACCTTGTCAAAGGATGTCTTTTTTTATATATACAAATACAGAAAAGATCAGTTCTTGGCATATGTTTGAGATCTTACAAGGGAACCTCCCCATCGCACTCCCCTCAGATTTAGTTATAAGTTGGCATAGTGGATAGGCCTTGAAAAACAGGAAGAAGTTGTGTGGAACTATGAAAAAAATAAGCAAAATATACAAACTGAGTAGTCCATGCGCAAGTTAGGCAACATCAAGGATAGTGTGAGCTCCGGAGCGCCATGGTCCTGCGATTAGCGTGAGCAGTTGCGGAACGAAACGTCCTTGGTTCAAGTCCTCCCTCGAGTAAAAAATTTACATTCTTTATTTTCGCAAAGTTATGATCTGTCCGTTCGTTCATTGACGTCTCTGTTCACTGTAATAAGTTTAGTGTCTCTGTTTTGCGACCGCACCGCAAAACCGTGCGATTAATAGACGAAAGGATGTGCCTATCCAATGGGAACCGAAAACATTTGACGCAAGGTCATAGGTCAACATATTCCTCCACAGGAAAACACGTCTGATATATTCTATACGACACTGGTGACGGCATGTGCGTCACATGACAGGAATATGTGTGTTTCGATGTTTTTTAAGGTGTAGCGTCCCCATGCTACACAGTTACCTCGCATCGGACGGACAGATAATAATTGTCTGAAAATAAAAAAGTACAATTTTTACTCGAGAGAGGACTTGAACCAATGACCTCTCGTTCCGCAGCTGCTCACGCTAACCACGCGACCACGGCGCTCCTCTTTTCATGTTATCTTTTATGTTGCCTATCTTGCGCATGGACTACTCAGTTTGTATATTTTGCTTATTTTTTTCATAGTTCCACACAACTTCTTCCTGTTTCCTCGATTGATCTGTGTTCAGTTCTTCAAGGCCTATCCACTGTGCCAACTTATAACTAAATCTGACAGGGGTGCGATGGGGAGGTTCCCTTGTTAGGAGAGTTTAGTTGTGCTCTTATAATTAGTAATCAGATACAAGTTAAAAAATAATTCGACGACCAAAATGCTCAAGGTAATCGTCAATATGGAACACTCAACGTTGTATGAAAACCTCATATTTCGTTTGTTCTTCGAGTATTTCATATTTCATGTGCCATAATGTTTGTATTCGATGTTATGATCACTGACACCATACATACCAGTACTTGGCGATTAAAAAGTAGCTCGTAGCCGAAATTATAATGTTAGCTCAGTTACCGCAGCGTATATTTCACTTTAGTGGGTCAATGCTGGTGTATCACCTTACTACTCAGACTGACAGAGAGAAAGAAAAACCATTTATGTGACAAAAATGTTGTTTACAATAGTGTGAAATTACAAGGACCTTCAAAATTTTCTTCGTGAGTATGGATTAATGGTTGATTGGCGCAAAATCAATCGCTTAGAGCTATCACTGCTAAATGCCGTATGTTCAAAGCTAGTTTGAAACATTTAGTACTTGATAAATGTTAAAATAATGAACATATTATTATTTTGTCTTCTTCATGCAACTATACTTAATAACAGTTTTTCCTTAATTCCCACTATTTTCACAAGACTGTTTTCTCTCTCTCTCTCTCTCTCTCTCTCTCTCTCTCTCTCTCTCTCTCTCTCTTTCTCCCCCACCCATTCTCTCTCTCTCCCTCCGGAAAACTTGTGAAGCTGCTTCTGCGTCCACCGTTTGTTTCGCAACCGGTATTATAGATGCAGCGTGTAACGTAAAAGCTGACAGCTTTAAGCAATTCTTCCCTGGCTTTCCAACACATTTTACCTTGGTAAGACGTGATGTGCGATGATAAAACAACTGCAGCCTGGCTACTGAGGTAGCAGGCAGTACTACCATCGTGTATATTGCGTTATAGGGAGTAACCACTTCGTGTAATTTGGATAACTTCTTCACCCACTGATTGTGGAAGTAACCAAGGATATTTATCTAAATGATGAGTATAATAATAACTATGCTTCAAATGATAAAAACAAAACTTAAGCTACCTTCCATTACGAACGTGGGTGCACTCAGCGAATGTGATCTGATTTATATATGATAGATCACAGCAATCAGTCGTCCTTCTTAACAAGTTTTATTTGGCAAATCCAGATGTCGGCTAGTGGCAAGCCATTATCAATGCACTATTTTATAGTCTCAATGCCTGTCAGTTCCCTGTTGTTCGGACGTCAGTCACAGTTTCTTGTATACAAGGATTTGCCAAATAAAACCTGCAAAGAAGGGCGACTGATTGCTGTGCTCTATCATTTATAAAATTTAGGCTGCTAATTTGAATATATGGGACGTGAAAATTATGATACCTTCTCATGTTGCTGCACATGGAACCCACATTCTTGAACAGTGGGACGGAGATGATCCATGTCTGAGGCTTCGTATAAGACCAGAAGGTTTGCCACGAGCCTCGACGGTTGCGGTCTGGAGCCATATACATGGTCCCTATGAATATAAGCATCGGATTTGATTAACATAACTTTCCAGACTTACTTTTTATTTCCTCTGGGTTTGTCGAAACTTGGATGGAACGAGATGTATCACATAATTAGCACAGACAATGGTAGAAGAATTTATAAATCTTACTATTCGTCACGTCAAGATTGTAGACAGTCAAGAGTGATTACTTTGCGAAGAAGTAACACAAAGAAGAAAAGATGATTTGTCGATACTGAGGATATAAGAGAGGGCGCATCAATTGTGGAAGAATCCATTTTGGTTTTCATCTGTCACGGGAAGCACTGAGTGTTTCAAGAAGATTCATCGAATTTCGCAGTTTACCTCGATGCCATTTGTAAGCTACTAGTTTATGTGGTTTCCAGTAGGTGACTGCCTGGTGCAGTCAGCTTGCTAGCTCGTTGATCACCCAGTGTGCCTTGAGTCGAGGTAGAGACAACGCAGCAACAAAAGGCGTCTTGAGTCATCCGTTTCAACAGGTATAACTCACTTACAGCTGAACTGCGTGATTTACGCCGAGAGTAGGGCACTGCATCTCCTACAGACCTGCGATGATATCAACAGTTTGTGACAGGCGAAATCCACATGCCGCACCCTGAGCACGTTCAAGATGTGGAGCGTATTAACATGTAATCCAGAGAAGTCTTTACGTCGTGCCAGCAGAGAGTTAGCCATTCCTCGTGTGTCACTATGGAGTGTTATCAGCGACGTTTGAATTTTATATGCTGGAGGATTCAGTCGCTGTAAGTGCCTTCTGGGCGTGGAGTAGCTGCATGAAGAAGATACACGCCTGACAAAAAAAGTGAAACAGCCAGGTGACACGGTTGGATTTCAGTCTAACTTTGCACTCGTACGCACTATCGACGGGTGTGTGATTAGGGTTGTAATTCTAAGACGGATACCACAGTGCATTAGTATTGTTTGTGGCCGGCCGGGGTGACCGAGCGCTTCTAGCAACTACAGTCTGGAACTACGCGACCGCTACGGTCGCAGGTTCGAATCCTGTCTCGGGCATGGGTGTGTGTGATGACCTTAGGTTAGTTAGGTTTAAGTAGTTCTAAGTTCTAGGGGACTGATGACCTCAGAAGTTAAGTCCCATAGTGCTCAGAGCCATTTGTTGTTTGTGGCTAGTGTTGCTATCATGTCTGATAGGGTATATAGGAGTCGTAAAGATGTTGAGCGAGCATTGTAAGGGACACGGGAGATGTCGCATACTAATATGAGACAGCAGTATCAGCACCTGGCAGAGTTCGAAAAGGGGGTCGTTGTGGGTCACTGGTCGAATCATGCAGTATCCAGATTTTGGGTGGTTCAGAATGACATTTAGAATGATAATGACCCGATGTTGGACTGAATGGAAACGCGATGGCAAGCGTACTAATCATCAATGTTCCGGTCGATATTATCTGACGGTCGCAAAGGAGGATCGCTCTATTGTGCACCAAGCAAATCGTAACCCCTTTGCCTGCCATTCGAGATGTAGTGGATTCCCTATAACATTTTGTGTCGTCCCACAGCATTGGCCGGAAACTACCGGCAGTCGGACTGGAGAACTACTGTCCCAATCGTAGGCTGTCGTGAACACCACAACACCAACGACTGTTTTTGGAGTGGTGACATGACTGAAAAGCATTGACTGCTGGTGTAGGCCAATGTATTGTGCTCAGCGATGAACTGCAATTCTGCACTATCCCGGATGACCATCGTCAGTGAGTATGGCGTCGACCTGGAAAGATGTCCCGTTTGTCCAGTGTTTTAGAGAGGCACAGCGGTGTTACTCCTGGAGTCAGGTTGTGGAGAGCCATCTCGTATGACTTCAGGTCACGGATGGTAGAGATTCAGATAGCTCTGTCAATACAGTACCTCCGGACATCCAGCTCCCGCATGTGTTACCTCTCATGCGACACTGTCGTGGTGCCATTTTCAACATAAATGGCACATGTCTATATGGACTGTCACTTAGATGTTGATGTATACCTGTGACCAGGAGATCCCCAGATCTGTCCGTAAAAGAAGATGTTTAGGACTCGCTCGGACGTTCCAGTATCTGCGATATCGAAGACCAGTTACAACAGTTGGGGTACAGCATGTCTCAGGAGAGGATGCTGTGACTTTATGACACCCTTCCCAACAGAACTTGTGCATGCCTCCAGGCCACAGTGAGTGCAACTTCATACTGACAAGTGGACTCGTATGTATGTATGTTAATCGGGGACCTAGAAGCGACGGAGAGGCTCTGTCCCCGCCGCAGCCGCAGTGGTCCACAACCCCACGACGACTACCGTAGTCCACTTTACCCCTCCGCCGCCCCACACCGAACACATAGTTATTGGGCGGTTCGGCCCCCGGTAGACCCCCCCCCCCCCCCCCCAGGGAACGTCTCACACCAGACGAGTGTAATCCCTATGTTTGCGTGGTAGAGTAACGGTGGTGTAGGCGTATGTGGAGAACTCGTTCGCGCAGCAATCGTCGACATGTGTAACTGAGGCAGAATAAGGGGAACCAGCCCGCATTCGCCGAGGCAAATGGAAAACCGCCTAAAAACCATCCACAGACTGGCCAGTTCACCGGACCTCGACACAAATTCGCTGGGCGGATTCGTGCCGGGGACCAGGCGCTCCTTCCCGCCCATAAAGCCGTGCGCTAGCCCGCGCGGCGAACTGGGCAGGCTTAAGTGGACTCGTACTTCAGTTTCTTTGTAAATTTGACTCGATTTTGCAATCACTGAAATAACATCACACACCTTCTTAACCCACAAAGTTACATTTCGTTTCCTCGTCCCCTTCTGGCTGCCTCACTCTTTTGTCAGGCAGTGCGAATTCTTATAAAAGCGAATGGTTTTCTGGAAAAAATAAAAATATTTTAAGAAAATGAAACACCTACAGCCGTCCTTATGATGACATTTATTTTATGGCCACCAGTTTCGGTGCTTCAAAGTACCATTTTCAGGCACGAGCTGAGGCTGATGGGGTAACACCATCAGTGTACACGATGCATCAGTGGCCGACATCTATAACCGGTTTTACAGGCTACCTATAAACGTCATGTTGTCTCTACAACCATCAGTTATCAATATTTTTCGCAAACTACCTGTAACCGTGATGTTGTCTCCCCAATCATCAACTATCAACAGTTGATAGTTGGAGAGACAACATCACTGTTATAGGTAGTCTGCGAAAATAAGTTATAGGTGTTGGCCACTGATGCATCGTGTGTACGGATGGTGTTAACCCCCTCAGCATCAGCTACCGCCCGAAAATCGTACACGGAAACTAGTAGCCATACAATAAATGACATCATAAGGACGGCTGTAGGTGTTTCATTTCCTTACACAAGTGAAGGGCCGAAGCCCCCCAGACCTCCAATCATAGGGATAGACATACAAAAAACAAATTGCAGTCCTACGAGTAAGTTAAATTCAGCATTAAGTTTCCAACTTCACTCATGTAGAAGATGTAATTTTGTGAAACGCCATTACTCTTTTTGAAACACCTTGTACAATTCTCAATGATGAGGTTCGCACCACGCTCATCTCGGCTGCGACCTTTGGCTTTACGGTTCAACATGCTGGTCGAAGTAGTGTCACATGACTAGCATTTAATCGAAATTTACGACAGGTTCAGAAGAAACGATGTTTTACGGCTGCAGTCTAGAATTCCGTGGCGAACAGGTTGGATTACGGGAAGATGTTCCCCTCTAGCCGCACGTTAAGACTATTATAGCTAGCGAAGTAACTTTAGCTATGCTTTACGACCGAAACCCTCTGGCGGAAATAGAACACTGATCTCAAACTATGCGAATAACAGGTAGGAATAACTGCAGGAAATCCCCAAGAGAGACTGGTGACGGCTGACCAAACGACCCGAATGAAATTTTATGTTGAACCATGGAAGGCTGCACTATCGTTTACATAATTCTGCAGTAAATTCTCTGCGCTCCGACACCGTGCATCTACTTCACGCAGTCTCTAAAAGATCCACGGATATTAACTCTGCTCCCCGCAGTAAACGTTAGTGAATGTGGCTGTGGCAACAGCAGCCGGTTTGGCGCGGTTACCAGCCTACTACAGGAGAATTTTCGCGATCCTCGGATGAACTTAATGACGTCAGTGGCCCGATACTAAAGTTTCTGTCCGTAATTTTACAATTCAGTATCGATGGCTCTTCATATTATGTGATTGATTTCCGAAATGCACGTCAGAAAGCAGTCATGAAGGAAAAATAAAAAAAAAAAGCTTAATATCGCGTCAGATTTGTTGCACAGTCCATTGTTCTAATAAGGTGTAAATCTCAATTGACATACCAGAATGAAACGACCCGAGGTTGATGGCCTGTAATCTTTATCGTATCCAGCAAAACCTGTTTTCTCAACGGAAATTTCCGGTACCGTTTTATGTTAACTCAGGGGCGCTCGATGTACGCATATTATTTTCAGTTATCATTCAATTGTCCTATTCGAAGCTTATTTGAGTGTTTTGTATATAATCAGAATACATGATTACGGTAACTCCCGAAGGGTTAATCAAGCACGGATTCTTATGTTCACTTAAAACGGAATTGGTTAAAATAATAACTGCAAATAACACAAATCATATTCTGCAATAGCGCAACAATTTCTGATTTTTAACTGGTTAGGTTAGGTTAGTGTTGTTTTAACGTCCCGTCGACAACGAGGTCATTAGAGACGGGCCGGCCGCATGGTCTCGCGGTTCTAGGCGCGCAGTCCGGAACCGCGCGACTGCTACGGTCGCAGGTTCGAATCCTGCCTCGGGCATGGATGTGTGTGATGCCCTTAGGTTAGTTAGGTTTAAGTAGTTCTAAGTTCTAGGGGACTGATGACCACAGCTGTTAAGTCCCATAGTGCTCAGAGCCATTTGAACCAGCCATTAGAGACGGAGCGCAAGCTCGGGTTAGGGAAGGATGGGGAAGGAAATCGGCCGTGCCCATTCAAAGGAACCATCCCGGCATTTGCCTGAAACGATTTAGGGAAAGCACGGAAAACCTAAATCAGGATGGCTGATTTGTAACTGTCCACACTTTACATTATCACAGTTTACGTCTTAGTATCAATCCAACATCTCTGATATTTAATTTTGATATATTATTGTATTTGATAATATGTTGGCGCCAAGTGTGGCGGGACCGAGTTATTTTGAGTTGTGTTCATTGAAAGCAGAAATGCTTAAAATAATTATTATAAATAATAATATAAATCACATTCCGCAACAGCGCATAAGTTTCTAATTTTTAGTTGGCCAAAAAATTATTATCACAATTTACGTTTTATTATGAATCTAACAGCTCTGAGATTTTATCTGAAATATTATTGTATTTGGCACTATACTAGAGCCAAGCGTGGCAGAGAGAGTTGTTCTGAGTTGTGGTTAAGTTACGAACTTATTACGAGCAGTGTTATCTGCTAATGAAACTATTTTGAAAAGCTCTTTGAAAAGAATTGTCGTCTTTATGAATGAGACTGTAATGAAATATGGGGAGTCCTGAGAAAAGTATTTCAATCATTTCGCAGCAAGTTCATAGCTCATTTTTGGAGTATCTGAATGGAATTTAGCTGCCCTTGGACACTGACGCCGCAACAAAGACCCACCAAGGACGAGGCTATTGCACAGGACACACAAGCTCTTATTGCACAAGGACAAAAGAAGAAATGAATTTACAATGAAATCCAGACCATTAGCTGCTTACAGGCGTTGATGAATGTGTACTCCGACCGGTACTCGAAACCAACATCTCCTGCTTACATGGCAGACGCTCTATCCGACTGAAGCATCGAGAACACAGAGGATAGTGCGACTGTAGGGACTTATCTCTGGCACGCTCCCGGTGAGACCCAAATTTCCAACTTACTGTCCACACACTACATATGTAGTGCCCCTGCCCAACACCGTTACTGCTTACAAGAAACCGTACCGGTATTCACCTCAGGTCATTTAAGAAGATCACAGAAGAGCTAAATATAGAGGGCTGGACAAGGCTGTAAGCTATATTCGTTCTGTATTCGAATACAGCTGAAACTTCCCTTTCTTTAACGCTGCAAGGACAGCCATACCTCTTTCCGGTCTTAACTTTCGTCCTCGGAGCTTCGGGATTCGTTGCGCAAAGTAGCACTTGTGACCACGACCAGAACGACTGAGGTGTTCACTATGGTCTGAAACTTCCAATCTTGACAGACGACAGTTGCATCCACTTCACGCAGCCTCCAAAGACACACGGATATGAACTCTGATCCCCGCACTAAACATCAGTGAATGTGGTTAGCAACCCTGCATTGGTGGAGCGTGTAGAAGCCTAACTGAAACGACTTACCTGGGACGACAGCGATACAACACCGATACGATTCTGTGTCGTATCGCCAGGCACAACGAAGACTGCTGATTGCTCCACACAGCTGTATTGTACAATACAGGGGGAGACAAATTTCAAGTCATCTGATGCGCTCCAAAAAAGACTGTTTTATGTTAATGAAGCAATGCTAAATTCGACTCTGTATCTAATGTCCCAGTACTTTTCGTGTAAAAAATTGAAAACCACTGTTTTTGTATTCACACGTGTTCTCCACCATGCTATGTTTCACATTCGATCCTGAGGAAACTATTCGAAAAAACATTGTGCTTTATTCACATATTGATATCACAGCTTGATAACGAACTAGTTTTCTTTTCGCTGTTGTCCATAATTATTGCGCTACTTCAACGTTAAAAAAAAAACACAGTGCATATTTCGAAAAGTTTGGTATGTAAATATTTATGTTTGGTGCATTTTAGGTCAAATGATGCTGTGTACCAAAAATCCCAAACATATAGAAATTGTTTTTAACGTTGGGAGGAAAGCCATACCTCTTTCCATTCTCGATTAAATACATGACATATTTGGAAGTTGCCAGCGATAAGACTGGCAAGTACACGCCACATGCGAGATTTCTCTGCCTGCTGTGTCTTGTTGTTTTCGTATCAGTCCTAGGAGTGTCGCATGGATAAATGTCGTGCTTATGGCATTTCCTATCGCTTCAGTGAGACTAGCTCCTTAATAATGTGAAATGCGCCATACAAATAACCTAACCAATTGCTCCACAGATTTAATCAGGAACGGTTGTTGGTGGAATCGCATTGATCCTTTGCTATGCAACACATATAAAATTAATCTAAGCAAGGGGCACCAGCATCGCATTGCTCAGACTCCAGAGTCAGTAATTAACGCCTTGTAGCCATTTAACTATTTTCCGGAAAATTCCGAGTTCCGACAACTAGACTGCAAAATCTGCACTATTACGAGCTCATATTCCGCCCCCAGCTGGATCCTTGCAACTTCCAGCGATATTTCCACAAAGGTAAAATAGGATAACCGTTTAAAAAACAAAACAGGGAAAACGTCACACCAAAACACCACACTCAAATTTCCACGGAAACAAATGAAATTAAACTTCTCCATGTCCAGCGCTTCTATCGAACGCCACCCCCAGCTAGCTATTGTCTCCAATACGAGTCCTGTCTTTCTACCGATATCGTTTCATTCATTAAACCGCAACAATCCCCGAGGAAGAAGCGGCAGATGACCAACGGAATTCCACGTCTGTGCAGAGGTACACCCTTGAGAGCTCCTTCGAGGCTTTACGTACTGACAGTACAAGCACGAGCATGAGTGTAGATGTCGATGAAGAATAAACAGTTAGCGTTAGCGAGATGCTGAATGCTGCTTAAGATCTGCCAGGTGACTAACGGTCTAGCGGTAGCAATGAAAGCAGGCGGTGGACGGCTGCACCAGAATGTTGAGGACGCTGATGGGGCGTTTGCTAAGACAAAAAAAGGAATTTCGCGTTACAGGGAAGTCTGCGATGAAATGAACTCACCCGACCAGTTACGTCTTGGAAATACGTTTAATTGCCGAGCATTTGTGGTCTGAAGTGTACTCGGTCGGTAAGCCCCAATAACCCTTGCGCCGACATTCCGGCGACTCTGTAATGAGCGGGTAGCCACAGCTGGTGGGCATGTGCTCGCCGCCCGCCGACGGCACGGCCGGCCAGTCGTTAACGCAGAGAACCTGCCGTAACACGCCGCGCCGGCGGCCGATGCGGCCGGCCATCGTAAAATGCCTGGCCCAGCCGCTTGCCCCGGCACGCAGGATACCTTGACGAGCCCGCCACGGTCACAGTCTAGCCCGAGTGACGGGTACCGTGCCATATACTAAGAATCACAGGTCTGTTGTGCTAGTGATTCTCGACTTTTTGGTTGCTTTCAGAGAGAGTACGGATCGAGAAGGTAAGAGATCGCCAGCTAGCCAAGGGTAGCAGTGCTGTTTGGGGGGAAGAGTGATGGTGCGCATTGCCACAGCACATTTTTAGAGATTTAGGAAGGCTGTCTGTCAAATTTTTGAGAGCATCAGCATCCTTAAATTTTTAGACAACATAGTTGCGTGGAGATAGCAACGATTGGTTCACTTACAATCAATCAATCAAAATGACAGTCACAATCGCGTTATTTATTTTGTCGCCAACCGGGCTCAACCCGCGATGGTTACCAACCGTGCACAAGCAAGGTGAAAACTCCAGCGAGCGACCAAATGGTGTAAATTGTTCTGAAGATGACCACATCGCGGGTTGGAACCGGTCGGCGACAAAATAAATAACGCGATTGTTTCTGTCATTTTGATTGATTGATCAGCATCCTTGATAAAATATTTTGAGGTGGATGTGTTTAACTACCAGAGGGTCAGCTAGGCATTCGCGTCTTTGCGAAGTGCATGCGGTAAATGCGGAAACGCGAACAATGACGACGTAATTACCAGATGCATCCAAAGAGTATCAATGAACTTGAGAGGTGGCATGAGCCCCCTCTCATATTTCTATCTTACGATTTTCCTCTCTAATTGCATGCAGTGAAAAGTCGCTATTCCTTCACACGCGGACTTCCCACGCAGCGTCTCTTGTCACCCGGGTGGTCCGGTGACAGGCGGGCTCTGCTGATCTGGAAAGGGTTAAGCCGACGAATGTGAGGAAGTCGAGTGAATGCTTTGCAGACGCCGACATTGTCAAAAGACACGCCCGGAGGGGTCTGAAGTAGCGGCTGGGCTAGAGGTTCCGTTACTTCGCAGAAACTTAGCGAAAACACTTTCTGGCGGGCTACCAGCGAGGCGTGGGAATGACTTGTGTACCCAGGCAGTTGTGGCGGGAAAATTCCCGCGCTTTCTGCAAAATAGTAACTGTGATTGGCTTGCTCAGGGCATAGCTCCGTGACGTAGCAAAATCAGCGCAGAAATTGGCGCCAAGAATCTCCATTGGTGGAATGGTAGTGCTCCGGCAATAGAGTGGAATTTTCCGCCGGTTTTCGAGTTGCTGATTGGAACGTTTAACCATGGCCACTGTCGTGGGGGCGGGAATGTTGTGTGTTCGGCCTGTACGGGTGCTCTAGGTAGTCGGCTCTCGCCTTTCGGTCGAGGACGTCGAAGCAACCAGCCATCGCCTCCGGTACGCCAAATCGTGTTCTTGCAGTTACGAAGACAGATTGGTAAGGTATGTCCGCAGCACCGGCAGACAGGGATTTTTCTAGGTGATAATCAGAGCTCAGCACAGCGCGCCTGTTCGTCTTTTTCTAACTTTGTTCTGTCTTGGGTAGCAGCAATTAATTTTGGGTTGGCTATGTGTTTTCTCTTAAGATTTGAGTTGCAAGGAATTGGCTCCACATAGCACTTCGTCATAATCCTCACAATCTAGTTTAGGGACAACTTCACATTCACAGCGTTTGTTTGAGTATCCAATTTGAGCCAATTTGATGTATTGTAAATGTTTCATGTGTTTTTGTTTATTATTTTGTGTTTAGTCTTAATAAATCATATTGTTATTTTGGACAGAACTTTCATTCTGTTAATCGGTTGAGCAACCATATCATTCCTCACTATGTTAATGAAACCTTCGTTTATTTAACTTATTTATCAAATTAAATTATTGCAGGTGCCAAACTCTCTTCTACTCCACTGGCAGGGTTGATTAGAGTCAGTTCACATATTTTTTTTAATCCTTGTGCAACAGCAAAAGTCGGAGTTAGAATAGGGGGGGCTTAGAGCATCATTTACATATGTAGATTCTAGAAGAATTTAGTGTTAAATACACTGCTAGCCCCGGCACCTCGCAAACTCTTACTCTTTTCTTGACTGGCGAAAGACGAACACCAGGAAAACTGCGACAAGGATTGTTGCTGCTTCATGCTAACGCCCGTCCCCATATCGCAAATGGCGTCACGCAGAATTCGCGACACTCTAGTACCCGCCCTGTAGTCCTCATCTCTCCCCATGCGATTACCACGCCTTCGGTTCCTCGAAAAAGGGCTTGAAAGGTCAACGATTTCTGTCGGACAAATATGTGCAGCAGGCAGTTACGGCCTTTTTCAAGCAGCAGGACAAGATATTTGAGGAAAGGGATATCTTCAACCTTGTGCATCGGTGTAGATTGCCTCAACGCTCATAGCGGTTTTGCTTGATTGCCATACTGTAATGTACGACCTTCGAACGGAAACTTTCTGATCGTCTCTTGTATAACTGTTGACCAACATAACTGACAATGGTCGAAGTAGAGAGGATGTGCTACGCGGAGCCACAATCTTGCTAGATAGCATATTCTGAAAAAGAGAAATTCGCCAGCATTTATTATACATTTAAGTGTTAGGAAGTCTTTTCTAGGGCTATATTCCTGAAATATAGATTTGTACAACAGGGAAGCTTGGATGATACAGAGTTCCGACAAGAAGAAAATAGAAGCCTTTGAAAACTGGTGCTACATGAGAATTCTGAACCTTATATGGGTAAAGTATGTAAGTGTGAGGAGATACTATAGAGATGGCACACTTGACTAAGAGAATAGGTCATATCTTGAGGCATCGGCAACTGGTAATGGAGGGAGATGTGGAGGGCGAAACTTGTAGAGGGAGATTAAGGCTTGCGCGCAGTGAGGCGTTTCAAATAGAGTGGAAACTTAACACGTTCCAAATTCCATTTACTCATAAATCACGTTTCCAGGCCAGCTGTTTTCTTGTTAATCTACAGCATGTCCATAGACTTGGTTGAAGTGTGAAGTCATGGAGGAAATGTTTCAAATAATTAATAAATTAACGGGCATCGGCAACTACTAAATGGCGGATGGTCTTTGCTCCAGACAGCGCTTGCCCCTGGATTTACAAGTACCGTACGTCAGGTTTCCTCCATTTAATCTCGGACGGTTTGAACACATAATACACAACATTTTGATGATTAGATACAGTTGCGACACAGATTTTGGAATTATAGAAAAACGAAGAAAGGTAAACAAGGCCTTCGTTCCGCAAGATTTGTACAAAATGCTGAATCAGCTAAATGTATGAGCCCATTTCATGTAATTCCTATTTTAAATATGCTGTTGAAAGATTGTTGTTAATACTGGAGTAAAAGATCCCCAAATGCACTACGATCTAAGTGCCTCATAGTCACGCAACTACAATAGCTATTAAAAATTCTTTCTCTGAAACAGAAGAAGGGAAAAATATCAATATATTAAAAAGATAAAGACTGATGTATATCGTGCCATACTTCATCTGAAAGATAAGCCACCTTCATCGGTTGAAAAATGGAAATATCTGTTGACAACGTTACGATTCCTTTCTCATCTGCGCATGGATTCCTACAGTAAACTTTGTAACATCTGATCCCAAGCATGGAGTTGTGTAAGAAACAGAATTCAATACCGAGAGATTTTTTCTTCAGTTACTTTTGCTATTCTCTTACAAGAAATTTATAAGATATGGGAAATTAATTTTGGCGTCTTCAACTGTACTAGTTACAGCATTAGTGGTGTATTTCTGTATTTGTTTTATTACAAATGGCACGTAGGGTCTAAGTGTTAATGGCACTTAAAGCTTTCTTATCAGCATTTACAACCAGTCAGTTCCATAGTAGGGCACTTAGACTGTTCTTAAATAAATTATTCTTTTGCCAATATGTGTCATTATTTTTTTGCAGTGGTGAGGTTGTAAGGTGGGTTAATTATTCATGTAGCGCTAATCTACATATTTTTTATTCGTAATTATATGCTCTCACAGTACTCCCCAGCTCTATTAATATTATGATTGGGTAACTGACACGTTCTTTTCATAATTCGCAGTACCACTTGCAAAATGCATATGTAACTCCACATACGCCAACAGTCATGCCAGCAGCTGTTCACTGCTGTTTGTCGGAAGCTGTATTTTTCCATTTATTCAGTTCAACCCTTAGCAGAGAGGGTGAGCAGAGGGAAGCAAGTGTCTGACCTCCGCCACAACCACAAATGTGTTGAATGTGTTGCTCAAAATGGGATTTAGGTCAGTTGCTGTCCCCCTCCCCCCCCCCCCCCTACCAAACCCCGGTGATGACTACGTGAAGGAATGTCTCATTAAAAAAGTGACGGTTGCAATCTTCCATGGGAATTGAAAGACACAGCATCTCAACGGCTACTTTGGAACGTGGCTGGAAAGACGATTAGCTTCTGGCCTTATCTAAGACTCCCTCTTGTAGACGCTGTGTCAAAATCTTGAAATTTCATTGAGATGGTGGTTCCAATCTCGACAAAACTTGGCAAGAGATTGGACGGCGCTCGAACTCATTACCGTCATTGGTGTATGACTTGAGCTTTTCCAAAACTAGACCGAAGTTAGAATTTTAGTAAGCGGCACTCTGCCTTCTGCCTCCAAGGACGACAGTCTAGCTGCAACCTCTCGGGCCGCGCACGTGAAGATGGGTCCCGAACTCTGTTAACTGCCACACAATCACGAGTGTGGGAAGCTATCTGAAGATATTCGTCGGCGGGCGTGGCCGAGCGGTTCTAGGTACTACAGTATGGAACCGCGCGACCGCTACGGTCGCTGGTTCGAATCCTGCCCCGGGCATGGATGTGTGTGCTGACCTTAGGTTAGTTAGGTTTAAGTAGTTCTAGGTTCTAGGGGACTGATTACCTCAGAAGTTAAGTTCCATAGTGCTCAGAGCCATTTGAACCATTTTTTTGAAGATATTCGGGCCGCAATGCTTTTCCGAGGTATAATTCAGGAGGTGCAGTATTTGTTAACTTTGAGGAGTTAACCGTTTCGGTAATTGATCACTGCAGTTAGCTGTTTGATTTGCAGGATGTCCTTTGCATCTTTGAACGGTGTTGCTCTTCGGGATCACTTATCATTAGCGCTTTCTGATATGCTTTTCTCTTGGCCGTTGACAATATTCATACGCGATCCCAAAATTGGTACTAAGGTCGGCGTAAAACATTATAGATTCTGTAAGTTTGCATTCATTATCATGTTGTTGAAGGCTTTTTCAATTGAATGCACATTAAGGGAAATAAATAGCTCTTTCATAGGTGTCCATTATCATTCAATAGTTATATGCCTCCATTAACTAATATGTGGTGGCGTATGGTGATTGAACTATGTATTTGATGCAAGGCTATTAACTTTTAAAGGTAGATCTACCTCCTTCAAATTGAGATTTAAAAGACGGTATCCACTGTGCGACTAGTTTCATTATCATTTAGCAGTAAGATCGCATCTTTGCATACGGAGCCGCGCTGTTTTCTGATCACAGGGACTTTAATTTTTCTATCTCAGGCGTATGCACTACTATGGCAGCAACCACCCCACGTCACAAGGCGCAGCATATTTAGTGGTATCAGAAGACCTTCCCAAGTTTTTGGACACAAATAATGTATTACAAAAAGAGATGTGGGACCTGGTAGTCAAGGGAAGGCAAGATTTAGTTACAATTGTGGAGGGGGCCGCAATCAGTTACTACTGGTTGCCTTTTACAGTTACATACAGTTTATTTTAAACCAGTAATTCCAGACTCAACGATAAATAAAAATACGACACGTTATTAATGAAGGAATAAACGACTGTGTAAATAATAGTGTTTTCAGTGAGTTACAATTTAGCAAATCACCATTAAATACAGATACAGCAGATAATGTTTTAAAAGCAAGCCACTGTGATCTGGGCAGAAGGCCTTACACGCCAGGAATGGCAGTAAATTAAGAATTGTTTAAGAGCTAGCTACAACTTACAAATTACAGGTATTGAAATATTAAAGGTAAGACGCCACAAACACAGCAGAAGGCATCAGACGCCAGGAATAGCAATAATTAAGGTTTTAAAGGCTTACTGCGTAAATACAAATACCAAATTAGAATTTTAAGGCAAATGAACACAATTACGGATGAAGGCCTTACACGCCAGGAACGGCAATAATATAAAAATTTAGAAGCCTGCTGTAAAACAGCAAACACAATATCAAAGATTAATTAAAAAAACAAGCTAGTGATTACCAAACGGGCGAAATAAGATGACGGTAAACTTTGTAACACAACCCTTAACATCCACTGAACATTATACTGCTGGATTTATTCCAGAAGGCGACCAGAACTATTAACTAGACATATATAACCTCTAATGTAGGCATTACAAGGAATTGCAATAAATAATACAATAATGAAACACAAGGACCAGTACATAAGTTCCTTAAAGGATACTGGGGCAGGTTATACACGCAGAAGGCGTGGGCTGAAGGAGCGTTACACTGAACTACTGGCCATCAGACCTCCTCATAGAACACACGTGTCTTACAAGAACCAAGGGACCACAGATGGTGCTCCAGGAATCGACCTCTGAGAAGGTCCGGCAACAAACACTTTCGCGAGCGATGAGACAGGCAGCCAAGGGTTGCATTCACTTCACAAGATGGTAACTCAGACTAGTGGCAGTCTAACGAATGACTAATGATAATCTTGCTGAAGCTACCTGACGTCCGATAAACCAAATGCCACGATGGAACAATACGCCAAAGCCGGAACCGGCGGTCTGCACTAAGTCACCAGAATACTGTGTTTAGAGTGCCCGGAAGGAGAAAGGAATCACCATCACCAGAGTAGAAGAATCACCAACCGGCCTACAATGAAGAAAGCTGTCAAAACTGCACGCCTTACCAGACAGCAGCGGCAGCGAGAAAACGTACACTGCCGTTACATACACTTACCCCCAGGGCAGGTAACTAGGGTGTTAGCGGCCACCAGGCAAGAGAAATTACTGCTGGTTGAACTTAAAAAACTGTAACAAGTTGAATGCAGTAAATAGTAATAAGAAGTCGAGGAAAGCTGATCAGATCCGCCTTTCCCCCAGCACTCCACTCGCTGCTCTTCGCCTCGGCGACACAACGAGCACACGAACCCAAGTCACTGGAGAATCGCGAGATATCACAATGGTGGATGTTTCTCTACTTCGATTGAAATGCACTCACCTTAAAGCTTGCAGGATCTGGATTACGACGAGGTCGTGCACCCTCGTGACCACAGCCCTTCCATCTGACAGTCCATGCGTGCCGCCAGCGGTTCCGGCGTGTTCTGGCACTGCGCGGACCTGGCTCCTCCTGAGTCCCCAAACGAACTGGCCCACTCACACGACCCGGGAAAACGACGATGTCGCCCCAAAGATAGGGCAACAGTTACTACATATCGAAAACCGCCGCTGCTGCTACTAGCTGACAGGCAGCGGTTGCGAAACCGAGTGGCGCCAGTCAAGACGAGGAGAAGACAAACAACCGCAACGATGCCAACTAAACGATACCGTCTGGCCTCCAACAGAGGGCAGAAACCTACAAACAGCACCAACGCGAGCCGCAGCACGGTTCAAGATTCACTGTCCTTTTTTTTTTTTTTTTTTTTTTTTTTTTGTCGTGGAAAGTGTGAGATCTGGGACTTAAACCGACTGACGTATTCACTATTCAGAAGAATGTCGGTTGCAGTAGTTACCCAGAGATGAAGAGGCTTCCAAGCAATAGAGTAACGTGGAGAGTTGCAGCAAACCAGCTGACTGAAGGTCACAACGACGACAAGAACGCATCGATTTACACAGACGAGTCGGTCAAAGAAGTCGACAGACAGCAGGCAGCTTCGCAAGCGGGTCGAGGCGCAGCATTGGGCTGCGAAAGGCGAGCAGCTGGCGGTGCGCCAGCAGCGCGGGCGGGGCAGGTATGAATGAGAGGCGGCGCGGCGCGGCGCGGCGAGGCGGTGTCTGTCCCTCAGCTGCCGCCACCGCAGACGGGGCTGTCTGGCCTACTTGTTGCCACCGGCTGCCTGACTCAGACCGCGATGCGGCCCAGCAGCCGGCTTCATGCTGCGCCCGCAGATTGCCCTTTCCGCTGGCTGACTGGCCAGTCGGGCCCTTCCACTCGCTCAACAGAGCTCACGCGTGCACAGCTACTCAATCACCAGTTACGCGCTGCTAGTACTGAGCAGGTGCGGCGTGACCCTCGTCAAGGTTACTTTGTGAAAGGCCGAGAGTGTCCAGGATCGTGATATGTATCAGTTTCTGAGACAAATCAATAGCCAATACGGCCTTCAGGGGCTACGTTTAATAATTACTAGAGTAGTTTCAAGTCGGTGGCAACAGCAATTGATGACGACACAATCTGTGCAATTTCTCGCTTTAAAATTCACACTTGGCTTGTCATACGCAACAGAAACTAGCTTGCATACTTCTAACAAATTGTGCCACCACGCACAATTCCATTAAGAGCTGCGCTTAAGTCTGTTTTTCCAAGTGGTCTCTCCTTTGATATCGGTACATACACTACTGGCCATTAAAATTGCTACACCACGAAGATGAAGTGCTACAGACGCGAAATTTAACCGACAGAAAGAAGATGCTGTGATATGCAAATGATTAGCTTTTCAGAGCGTTCTCAAATGGTTAGCCCCGGTAGCGACACCTACAACATGCTGAGATGAGGAAAGTTTCCACCCGATTACTCATACACAAACAGCACTTGACCGTCGTTGCCTGGTGAAACGTTGTTATGATGCCTCGTGTACTGAGGAGAAATGCGTACCATCACTTTGATAAAGGTCGGATTGTAGCCTATCGCGATTGCGTTTTATCGTATCGCGACATCGCTGCACGCGTTGGTCGAGATCCAATGACTCTTAGCAGAATATGGAATCGGTGGGTTGAGGAGGCTAATACGGAACGCCGTGCTGGATCTCAACGGCCTCGTATCACTAGCAGTCGAGATGACAGGCATCTTATCCGCATGGTTGTAACGGATCGTGCAGCCACGTCTCGATCCCTGATTCAACAGATGGGGACGTTTGCAAGATAACAACCATAGGCACGAACAGTTCGACGACGTTTGCATTAGCGTGGACTATCAGCTCTGAGACCATGGCTGCGGTTACCCTTGACGCTGCATCACAGGCAGGAGCGCCTGCGATGGTATACTCAACGACGAACATGGGTGCACGAATAGCTAAACGTCATTTTTTCGGATGAATCCAGGTTCTGTTTACAGCATCATGATGGTCGCATCCGTGTTTGGCGACATCGCGGTGAACGCACATTGGAAGGTTGTATTCGACATTGCCATACTGGCGTATCACCCGGCGTGATGGTATGGGGTGCCATTGGTTACACGTCTCGGTCACCTCTTGTTGGCACTGACGGCACTTTGAACAGTGGACGTTACATTTCAGATGTGTTACGACCCGTTACTCTACCCTTCATTCGATCCCTGCGAAACCCTACATTTCAGCAGGATAATGCACGACCGCATGTTGCAGGTCCTGTATGGGCCTTTCTGGATACAGAAAATGTTCGTCTGCTGCCCTGGCCAGCACATTCTCCAGATCTCTCACCAACTGAAAACGTCTCGTCAATGGTGGCCGAGAAACTGGCTCGTCACAATAAGCCAGTCACTACTCTTGATAAACTGTGGTATCGTATTGAAGGTGCATGGGCAGCTGTACCTGTACACGCCATCCACGCTCTGTTTGACTCAATGCCCAGGAGTATCAAGGCCGTTATTACGGCCAGAGGTGGTTGTTCTGAGTACTGATTTCTCAGGATCTATGCACCCAAGTTGCGTGAAAATGTAATCACATGTCAGTTCTAGTATAATATATTAGTCCAACGAATACCCGTTTATCATCTGCATTTCTTCTTGGTGTAGCAATTTTAATGACCAGTAGTGTATTTAGACATGCGTTTCGTTGAAGTGACAACTCATACCGTCCACAAAATTCCGATATTTTCAGTAGATTTTACACCACGTTCTGATGCATTATCTAGTGCTTTTCTTTGTGTGCAATAAACCACCTGCTCCCTTTGCTGTATATGAGTGCGTTACTGGTTTAGATTTACATATAAAATGAACAAGGAAAACATCTCCAGGAAACATTATCCAAAGACCAAATAATTATCAAGGGCCTCTCCTTAAAGCACAACACCTCTCTTGTAACGTCTGCCGGTGGAGCTTGTTGAGCATCTCTGAAACGCTTTCGCGGCGACTGAACGATCTTCTGCTTCTTTGGTTTCGCTAAAGCCGTTGGTGAGGCTTGACTTCTTCAACGATTTTCTTTGACGTTTGACGGTGGTTTGGTGCTCTTTCCCACCCCCGTCTCCCATGATGGTGATATCTACTATTAAATCGTCTATCCATCTCCTAGGTCTCCTTTTTCGCCTAGCCGAATGGGTTACACTTTTCATCATTTTCTTTGGAATTCTCTCCCTCTTACATTCTTTCCACGTGTCCTAGCCATCGTATTCACTTCGATTTCACAAATTTTACTATGTCCCTATCTGGCATTAATACTTGTCATTCGGCGTTTTAACGTATTCTCCAGCCTTCTTCCTCCATTATTGGACTATAGATTTTGCGTAGTATTTACCGCTCAAAGCCTCTTAGTGCATTTTTGTCATGTTCTGTCAACGTACATACCTCTGACCCGTAGGTGATAACTGAGCGGACAAAGGCGTTATATTTTTAGTAGTCTTGTTTTTTTTGGTAATAAGGCTGAATGTTTGTTAAGTAAGCTCTTTTTCCCTTATAGTCTTTCCAATACTGTTCCCATTTGTTATTGGAGCTCCCAAGTAGTTAAAAGAGGAACTCCATCGAATTATTTCTCATTGATGTTTAGATCTTTAAGGGTTCTTCTTGCCTCAGATCGTGACATTACCATACATTTTGTTTTATTTTTGTATACTATGAGGCCAATTTTAATGCTTCTGTTTTCATTTGCCGGCATGCTGCTTGAAGTGCATTGATATTTCTTCCTACTATAGCAGTGTCATATTCGCATGCACGTATCTGGATGGTTTTCGTAAGTATGGTGCCTCTTATGTCGATTTTATTTATTACTCTATGCAGGAGTGTATCGAATAGGATGGTGGAGAAACAATCACCCTGGTTCACGCCTTTATTAATGTCAAAGCTTTCATGTGTTCTGCTAAAGACCTTTACTTATGCTCTCTGTCATTGTCATTCTGGTTAGTGTTATTAGTTTAGCACCAGTATCCTGTATGCTTCTTGCCTGTTTATGCTGTCAAAGGCTGGTATCAAGTCGATGGATAGGAAATACATGTCTACAACACATTCATAGACGTTTTCCATCATTTGTCTTATCAGAAATATTTTATCAGTTGTTCCTCTGTCTACTCGAAAGCCACTAGTATGTCTTCTGCGTACTTCTGTATCTTTTCGTTTAATATATTTGTGAACATCTTATAAACTGCTTGTGAGTATTATACCTCTATAGTTTTCACGTGCTGTTCTATCCACTTTCTTATAACTGGGGATTATTATTCCAGTTTTCCAATTATCTGGCATTGTTTCTGTTTCCCATATACATGATGCTAGTATGTGCAGTTCCTTTATTACAGCCTCTCCACCAGTTTTAATTAATTCAGGGATTATGCTATCTTCCCCAGGGGTTCGATTGTTATTCGTATTGTGCTCAGCTTGGGAGACCTCTTGTAGTGTTGGCTTTCTTGGCTCATTGGCATCACTGTCTACTTCCAGCTCCGCTCTTTCCTCTTGTGCACCTGCCTCTTCATCTTATAGGCTGGTATTTAGTATGTCTTTGAAATACTCTCCATAACTTCCCACTATCTGTTCTCTTCCCAATATCATTTTCCCATCTATACAGGAGCATGCCATTATTTTTGGCTGGAATTTGCTTTTTATTTCGCCAACAGCATGACAGAACTTTCTTATTTCACTCTGTTCCTTTAACTCAACTCTTCTAGTTCTTGAACTTTCTTCTTAGTCCACTCCCTTTTTTTTCTTGCACTATCTGTTAGCTCTTCTCCTTAATTTTTTTATTGTACCACATTTTTTCTGGTTTCTCCATGCAGCACTTTTATTCTTGCACTGTTCTTTTCCTTTATTGCTGACCAGCAATCTTCGTTAAACCATTCTTGGGTTCTTCTGTTCCTTCTTATGCCTGTTATTTCTTCTGCAGCATCTTTAATGGCTTTTTCAGTCCTGCTCCACTTTTCGTCCACTCCTACTGCAGTCTCTTCATTTCTGCTTAGAGTTACTTTTTGTTTTTGTTACTTGATCAGGGATTTTCAGTTTGGCAGTACTCCAGTTCATCTTCTTTTCTGTTCTCTTGCCATTTGTTAATGACTGTTTCTCTCTCAAGACTGATTTTGCCACGAAGTGCTCCGAGTCAAAGTTTGGTCCTCTGCAGCTCCGTACATCTATAAGTGACTTGGAGGGGCGTGCAGTCATTAAAATATGGTCAGTCTACTCCATTAACTGCAGACTTTCAAGTACCCAGATGGATTCTTTCGTGGGGGAAGCAGCTACTTTTAATAATCGTATTACTCCTTGCTGTGAATTAGCATAAGTCTCCATTCTGGTTGTTTTCATCATGTAGTGAATACTTTCCAGAAACTCCATATTCATGTTCCTTCCTCCCTGTTTTTGCATTAAAATCTCCCGTTACTAGCTCTCACGGTGACTAAACGATCCTGTGACGAAAAGCGCCGCTTTTGGTTCAATCTTCTGTACCTCTTATATCAGTTCTACCTGTTAAGGATCTCAGACAGATGAACAATACTCAAGAATCCCTCGAACAAGCGCCTTGTACACCACTTCCTTCGTAGATGAGTTACAATTCCTTAAAATTTTTCCTATGGATCTCAGTCTGGTATCTGCTTTTCCTACTTGCTTTACGTAGTTATTCCTAGATATTTTACGGTAGGTTCTGTTTCCTGCAGTTTGTCATCAGTAGTGTAACTGTGCAACTGTGGATTTTTTCCCCTGTTTATGGATAATACGTTGCATTTAATTGCGTTCAGGGCAAACTGCCAGAGCCTGCACCGTTAATTAACCCTCTGCAGGTCATTCTGCAAATCGAAACTCTCTTCTGGCGTTGCCGCTTTCTTATAGACAACCGCATCGTCTGCGAGCAACCTAAAATAGCTTCCGACGCTTCCTACTAGACGATTTATATATACATTATAACCAGTAAGAGTCCTATTCCTTGGGGTACTCAGGAAATTACCTTTATGTATTATGTAGATTTTGTTCCGTTAAGAGAGACGTGTTGTGTCCTATCTGCAAGGAAGTTTTGAATACAATTGCATATCTGCCCCAGTACTCGGTACGCTCGTATTTTTTTCACTAAACTGCTGTGCGGGATATTATCAAATGCCTTCCTGAAGTCAAGGCACACGGCATCAATTTGAAAGCATAGTCTGCAGCCCTATAGAACCGCCATATATCAAGTGTCTATTGAGACAAATGTAATTTATTTGCTTCAATTGGATCTCACCAAGTCTGTATCGTCGACAGAGTATAGCTGCAAGATCCGATAAGGTGCCTTTGCTTACCAGGCACAAGCACTCTCATCAAAACGAAAATTCCTCTCCTAGAAAACTGCAAAATGGCTGATCAGAATTTCACGCCCGCACACTGAATTGTTGGTCAGTAACTACCTACATCAGACGTGGTAAACACTTACGAACCCAGCCCCGCCCGAGAAAACAACCAAGTTGTGTCCTACACCCAGGAGAGTTGCCGGTCGACTAATCCTTCTTGCGAGCTGCCGACAACTCCGGAAATTATTTAAAACGTTCCATTGTTTCAGCTAGTCGGCCCGTGGAGAAGTCGGCGGGCATTTCCACTGGTCATTACTTTCTACTGCTAATAGAATCCTCTCGAAACTGCTGCTCAGGTGGTGGAAAAAACTCGTTGTCATGGGGAAGTCTCTTGGTCTTAAGCCAACCTAGTAGGGTCCAACCGCAACCCACTTTAGACGGAGCAGGGAAAGACCAACGCCTCGTCTCCGGGCTGGACTAAGGATGTTGGATGTCAAGTGCTGGCTGGCTCTTGAGACACAGCCAAAAGTGGCACTTCACACTACGAAGCGAGTTATTTACGAACAGAAAGTGTCAAAAGATTTGTTTTACTGGGAACATCATTCATCCGCGACTCTTATGAAACATATTGCTATAAACACAAACAACTCCTCCTGTGATATGTTGTAGTGGGAAGTGCCCTAGAATGACATAGTCTAGTAAATTGACATATCTCGTGTTTTTTGTTAATACCACAACAGGCAGCACTTTATGGAACAAGGTTATGTTCGTGTGTTGGCGACACTGTTACAACAGAAATGGCGAGGCAGTTTGGTTAGATGCTTCGGTGTTATATGAAGAATCTGTACACACTGGATTTCACACAGAAGTTGAGTAAACACTTCTTCTGCGGACATTGTAAAAATATTTCTGCGTAGGTCTACGTCTCTATGAGTAGTGTCCTTGTAAACGGAATGCTGTAACTGCGGGTAAAATGACATAGGTATGTAATTTTACGCACAAGCATAGTTTATGCTTCCTGTCTTTTCATTCGAGTCGGGTTTATCGTTATGTAACATGTAGTTCATTATTATTATTATTCTTTCTTTCTTTCTTTTCTCAGACGTTATGTCTGGTCAAAAATGAAAAGTGACGCGGACCTTGATTAAGCGTGACTTCCTTTTAACTGTACGGTATATGTTATATTGCATTTAGGAACTTGTATCAATAGTTACGGGTTTCTGTAGCTGTATATATAAGTCTGGATGTAGCTGTATTGCATTGATGTACTGGTGGATATTGTGTGGTATGACTCCTGTAGTTGATAGTATAATTGGTATAATGTCAACTTTATCCTGATGCCACATGTACTTGACTTCCTCAGCCACTTGGATGTATTTTTCAATTTTTTCTCCTGTTTTCTTTTGTATATTTGTTGTATTGGCTATGGATATTTCGACTAGTTGTGTTAATTTCTTCTTCTTATTGGTGTGTATGATGTCAGGTTTGTTATGTGGTGTTGTTTTATCTGTTATAATGGTTCTGTTCCAGTATAATTTATATTCATCATTCTCCAGTACATTTTGTGGTGCATACTTGTATGTGGGAACGTGTTGTTTTATAAGTTTATGTTGTAAAGCAAGCTGTTGATGTATTATTTTTGCTACATTGTCATGTCTTCTGGGGTATTCTGTATTTGCTAGTATTGTACATCCGCTTGTGATGTGATCTACTGTTTCTATTTGTTGTTTGCAAAGTCTGCATTTATCTGTTGTGGTATTGGGATCTTTAATAATATGCTTGCTGTAATATCTGGTGTTTATTGTTTGATCCTGTATTGCAATCATCAATCCTTCCGTCTCACTGTATATATTGCCTTTTCTTAGCCATGTGTTGGATGCGTCTTGATCGATGTATGGCTGTGTTAGATGATACGGGTGCTTGCCATGTAGTGCTTTCTTTTTCCAATTTACTTTCTTCGTATGTGTTGATGTTATGTGATCTAGAGGGTTGTAGAAGTGGTTATGAAATTGCAGTGGTGTAGCCGATGTATTTATATGAGTGATTGCTTTGTGTATTTTGCTAGTTTCTGCTCGTTCTAGAAATTAGTATTATTATTATTTCTTTCTTTTCTCAGACGTTATGTCTGGTCAAAAATGGAAAGTGACGCGGACCTTGATCAAGCGTGACTTCCTTTTAACTGTACGGTATATGTTATATTGCATTTAGGAACTTTCGGGTAATTGAACATGTATCAATAATTACGGATTTCTGTAATTGTATATATAAGTTTGGATGTAGCTGTATTGCATTCATGTACTGGTGGATAATTGGTATAATGTCAACTTTATCCTGATGCCACATGTCCTTGACTTCCTCAGCCAGTTGGATGTATTTTTCAATTTTTTCTCCTGTTTTCTTCTGCATATTTGCTGTATTGAGTATGGATATTTCAATTAGTTGTGTTAATTTCTTCTTTTTATTGGTGAGTATGATGTCAGGTTTGTTATGTGGTGTTGTTTTATCTGTTATAATGGTTCTGTTCCAGTATAATTTGTATTATTATTATTATTATTATTATTATTTCAGTAATAATAGTTGGAAATTATAAGAGGCTCAATAACTGGCAGTCAGGGGATTCAGAGAGCATGCAGAAGGCTAATGATGCCGTTAATAACAAGCGAATCCATTCCTCGTATTATCAGATATATTCTGCATGCAGGTCTGTAAAGCTCATGAACAACTCTCTCCACAGTTACTCAACAATGCATAATTTTCGAAGCCTAGGTAAGATCGATAATGTTTTGTTCATGTGATCTGCATTCTCTTCACCAGCTTAAGCTGTAAACAGTCGTAATCGATCTATGTTTCCATTTAGTTACCATAATTTATATATTCTAGAAGTAGATTGTTCAGTCTTTCAGGCTAAACCTCGGTTATTTTACCTGCACTATGGTTCTTCTCTTTTCCTATCTAATACCTCATTCTCTTTCCTTTTAGCCCATATTTTCACCTGGTGGCGGAAAGATTTCGGTGTCCCTCAAGCTATTTTAAGAAGGAGATTACAAGGCAAGAATAAGCAAATCGCAGGAGGAAGACAGAGACTAGAATAAGCCTAGGAATTAATTGAGAACGTAGTTTGCAATTGCTAATCTGAGATTAAAAGGTTGACATAGGAGAGGAATTAGTGGCGGACCGAATAAAACCAGTTACAAGAAAGACGCCTTAAAAAAAAGGTTTATGTTGGTTCTAGCAAACGCTTTCAACATAACTAGAAATCGAGCTACTACAGCATTAAAGACCTTGAACCCAGGCTATCGGGACTTACTATGGATGATGATGATAGGAAACTGAGATTGTAATTAGGCGGCATGAATGACATTGGCAATCGATTCACAAAGTAGACATTGATGGCAGGTAAATAACTATTTAATTTAATGAAACAAACAATAAGCAGTTCGGCAAACCATACTTTTGTGATATTTACGTGTGACATTTACAAATAAAACTGAATATCTACTGAAGATATAAGAGCGTGTCATTTTGCCTAACGACTGTCATGACATGACGTTGGGTAACATTTCTGATAATACACTGAAATAATCATGTAAGGTACAATATAGTACTCTTTCATGAATCACCGTATAGGTATACATTTTAAAGTTAAATCACAAAATATAAAGCTAATAATTAAAAAACTGCATCCGCAGTAAAATTTTCCCTTTACTCTATGTCATTCAAGGACACCTTCCCGTGAGTAATTCATCGCTTACTGTTTTTTTTATCTATAATAATCTAGACTAAAACTAAAATTAAATATCAGTATAGGACTTTTATACATGTTACACTTCGGCAAATATAAACTGTTTCTAAAATGCTTGATAGATAGCTGAATGATAACATAGTGTCTAACACACTAATCTGTAGCACGTCTGTCAGTTGCTTCCAACCGAACCTAACGAGTATGAAGAGTAGCGTCCTAGCGCGATGGAACAACATGCAAAAAGTGGTTTCTTTGTAAAATACTGCAGAGGCAACGGAAGTAGAGGCAACATTTGTGCGAGTGTGTGTCGTATACAACATCAAAAATGTTTATACAACTCGACGAAAGATTTATGAGATAATGCAAAAACAATGGATAATGTACTACATTTGGGCCGACGTCTAAAATGGGTTACGTCAGATTGCTTGGGTAGAATTAGAGGACGACCTAATCTGCAACTGATTCTGATGCTGCTGTGGGAGGAATTGCGGATTACCAGTGATAATGTTAACGTTGATATTCTACATCCACATCCAAGCTACTTGACAGTGTGTGGTAGAGGGTAATTCTGGTATCACAAACTGACCCCCCCCCCTCCTCGCCGTTCCCTGTTCCACTGGCGAACGGCGAGCTGGATGAATGATAGGTGGTAAACCTCTGCATAGCACTAATTTCTTCAATTTCCTGGTCGTGGTCATTTTTCGAGACGTATGAGGGAAGACGTTATATATTGTCCGACTCTTCCTAGAAAGTACTCTCTCGAAAATTCGATGGTAAACCTCTTCGTGACGCACAATGCCTCTCTTGTAGCGTCTGCCACAGGAATTTGTTGAGCAACTGCGTAATGCTCTCTCACCGACTAAACGGTCCCATGACGAAAAGCACCGGTCTTCGTTGGATCTTCTCCGTCTTTTCTGTCAGTCTTTCCTGGTAAGCGTCCCAGGTCGATGAACAACACTCAACGGTTGGTCGAACAACTGCATGGGAAGTCACTTCTTTCGTCGATGAGTTACGTTTCCTTAAGATTCTTCCTATGAATTTCAGTCTGGCGTCTGCTTTACCTATTATTTTTTTTATGTAGCCATTCCACTTAAGGTAGCTCTGGATAGATAATTTACAGCGTATGCTGTATCCAGCAATTTGTCTTCAATAGTGAAGTTGCACAATAGTTTATTTCTTTTCCTAGGTATGCGCAATATGTTACTTTTGTTTACGTTCAGGGTCTATTGGCAGAGACTGCACCATTAATCAGTCCTCTGTAGGTAATTTTGCAGATCGATACTGTCTTCTGGCGTTGCTACATTGCTACAGGCAGTCAGATCATCTACGGACAGTTGTAAACATCTTCCGGCGCTTTTTACTGGATCATTTATATACATTGTATGCAGTAACGGTCCTATCACCCCTCTTTGGGGTAGTCCGGAAATTACCTTTACATCTGTCGATTTTGTTCCATTAAGAGCGACGTGTTGAGTTCTTTCTGCAAGGAAGCCCTGGATCCAGTCGCAAAACTTTGAGTTAGTAACAGAAAGTAGCTCAAGGGCAGAAAGCAACACTAGTGGAAATTGATGGAAATTTAACAGACACTCGTATGTGTAACGAAGTCTCGTCTTATCTACAAACCATCATCACAGTGGTGTCTACACTTCTAGGTAGTCAACCATCAGTGTTGCAGCTTACAGCTGTTTCTAGGAGCTTTACACGCATCTACAGACATGTAATTTTGACATTGTAACTCTGCCAGAGATGGGAAAGGACTTGAAAGATCAGTTCAATGGATTGGAAGGGAAAAAAGTTATAAGATGAACATCAACAAAAGTAAACCAAGGGCAATGCAATGTAGTCGAATTAA
This sequence comes from Schistocerca serialis cubense, assembly GCF_023864345.2. Classification (NCBI taxonomy): domain Eukaryota; kingdom Metazoa; phylum Arthropoda; class Insecta; order Orthoptera; family Acrididae; genus Schistocerca; species Schistocerca serialis. The sequence continues at coordinate 311,826,111 of NC_064644.1, read as the reverse complement.
ATCAGGAGATGCGGAGGAAATTAGATTAGAAAAATGGACACTAAAAGTAGGAGATGAGTTCTGCTACTTGGGCAGTAAAATAAGTGATGCTAGCCAAAGTAGAGAGAGGATATAAAATTAAGGCTGGCAATAGCACAAAAGACATTCCTGAAAAAGAGAAATCTGTTAATATGGAATATAAATTTAAGTGTTAGGAAGTCTTTTCTGAAGATATTTGTCTAGAATGAATCCTTGTACGGAAGCTAAACGTGGACACTAAATGGTTCAGAGAAGGAGAGGATAGAAGCTTTTGAAATACAGTGTTACAGAAGATTATACGGTGGGTCAAATAATGGCGAAAAAAGACATTTATGACACATCAAAACGAAAACACCAATTGAAAGAATCTATGCTGAGGGATCTAGGAATTGTCAGTGGGGGAAAGTGTGGACTGTAAAAACTGAACAGAGAGTCAGACTTGCATACGGTAAACAGTTTCGAATGGCAGTAGGTTTCAGCAGTTATGCGGAGATGAAGAGGCTTGCACAGGATAATTTAGCACGGAGAGCTGCATCAAACCAGTCTTTGGACCGAAAACAACAACGGCAACGAAGACAGTAACAACAACATTGTGTTCCATGGAGATTAATTTTTGGCAAATGAAATTATTTCCGACAGTCTCCGTAGCCGAAAAGCATCGCTGCCTTCAATACAAAAGGGCACGGGTTCGATTCTCGGTACCTTCTTAGACTTTTTATGAGGTAGGGAGGCTGAAACCGGGTCCACCTAGCCTCGTGAGGTCAAACGAGTCTGCTAGAGAAAATAAGCATCTGCATCACCAGGATTCGTCTAGTGGTACTAATGTACTGATGGCTGGAGGTATTGACGTCATAATGGTCACATGTCTTACGATGATACATCGCTCCTTGCATTGTGTGGTAGTCAGGAATCAGTCCTTGGAACGTGCCTTAGACCTAATCTATGACTGGTGCTTACGTTTATGCAGCTTTTTTTGTGTGTGCTTTCCTTTGTTACATGGCAGTAGTCACTAAAATTTGAGACGTACCTTTTATCAGCACTCATCGGCAGTGATGGATGACAATGCGAATGGCCAGCACATTTCATTAGGGTCCTAATAATGGGTGACTTTTACGGTATAGTCTCGGGAAATTGCCTAGCAACAGTAATCTCTATATACTGCTTAGTCTGCAGACTTGCTGCCAAAAACCATACCTCCTATCCAGAGGAAATTTCTTCTCTTTCTGTGTGTCTACCAATGGAAATGTCTATATTCTCTTGCATATTTTAAAAACTTTGCCCGCCCATATAATTCTGTCCTCTATTGCTACTACTGCTAGCATCTAATAAAGCTGGCCGGGGTGGCCGAGCGGTTCTAGGCGCTACAGTCCGGAGCCGCGCGACCGCTACGGTCGCAGGTTTGAATCCTGCCTCGGGCATGGATGTGTGTGATGTCCTTAGGTTAGTTAGGTTTAAGTAGTTCTAAGTTCTAGGGGACTGATGACCTTAGCAGTTAAGTCCCATAGTGCTCAGAGCCATTTGAACCATCTAATAAAGTGTTAGTACAGGATCAGACGACTGGACGTTTTCCCGGAAAATCTACACCTACATCTGCATCACTGCTCTGCAAATCACACTTAAGTGTCTGGCAGGGGGTTCATCGAAGCATCTTCACACTAGTTCTCCATTATTCCACTCTCGAACAGCGCATGGCAAAAATGGAACAATAAATCTTTCAGTGCTATCTCTGATTTCTCTTATTTTATTTCAACGATCATTTCTCTCCATGTATGTTGGCGACAGTAAAATAGTTTCACATTCAGAGGAGAAAGTTGGTGACTGAAATTCCATGAACAGTCCCGTCGCAACGAAGAACGCCTTTCTTATAATGATTGCTACGCCAATTCGCTTATCCGTGACACTCTCTCCTTATTTCGCGATAATACAAAACGAGCTGCCTTTCTTTGGACTTTTTCGATGTCCTCCGTCAGTCCTGTCTGTTTTGCCAATAAAACGCAGTCTCTGCTTTGTGTTCACTACAACATTATCGAAGCGATCGTTCCAATGTAAGTTATTGGTAGATGTTATTCTTAGGTGTTTAGTCGCATTTGTGTGACTTATCGCGTAATCAAAATTTAACCGATTTCTTTTCGTAATCTTGTGAGTGACCTCACACTTTTCCTTATTGTGAGTCAACTGCCACTATTCGCATCAAAGAGATATTGTGTCTAAGTCATTTTGCAATTGGTTTTGATCTTTTGATGACTTTACTAGACGGTAAATGACAACATCATCTGCAGACAATCTAAGAGAAATGCTCAGATTGTCTGCTAAACCGTTTATGTAGATCAGGAACAGCAGAAGGCCTACGATACCTTCGGGATGGAGTTCTTGCTTTGCCTACATATTCTTGTACGTGTTTATTTCTCCCTTTATTTGACCACTTAATTTCAGAGATTCTTCTACAGCTCTCAAAAGGATGAAATTTTAACCAATAAATCCAACAGGTATGTAAATGCTGGAGTATTAATGGGCTTCTTTGAGATCGGGCCTGCAGCTGTGATGAACTGTTCAAACGATTTAGTGCCACCTGCAGTTGCCATCTTTCCTTTATTAGTTGCACGATTGTACAGTTTCAAGCATTTTACAAAAAAATCAACGATTGTACATAACAACACACAATTCTCTGAGTCTGTGTATTCGTATATTAAAGTAGCGTCAACCGTTATTGTGTCTGTGGGTGCTAGTGTTGATGATGTTTGGTTTATAGGGGCGCTCAACTGCGCAGTTATCAGCGCCCGTACAAATTCCCAACCTTTGCTCAGGCTAATCTCGTCACTTTCATGAATGATGATGAAACGACGAGGACAACACAAACACCCAGTCATCTCTAGGTAGGTGAAAGTCCCTGACCCCGCCGGGAATCGAACCCAGGACCCCGTGGTGGGTGCAGGTGCCGTAACTGTCAGCAAACCAGAAACACTCTCCCAGTTAGTGCAAGTTCGCATTCAGTGAATAATTTGGAATGATATTTCATACACCTTCTGATTGTAAAATCACATATATGAGTTTCGTAAGCCGAGACGGGGCACACAACGATAAAAACGGTCTCGGTTCCTTGTGGTGCGTCATCCTCCCTCAGTGGGAATCAAGTAATGTTGCTAGCTTAAAGGGGGACAGGCGTAAGACTATGATAAAGGACATGGTCTGTGACACACGGAAGTTTAGATCTGGCCGAGAAACGTACACGGGTGGCCAAAGTGGTTAAGACGACTGCTCGCTGTAAGCGGGAAATCCAGGGTCTAGTCGCGGTTCGGCACAAATTCTCACTCGTCATGACTGGGTAATACATCTATACCCATTGCAAACGAGGTCAAGAAACTCACGTTCAATGAATAATTTGGAGTAATATTTCATACACCTGCTGATTGCCAAATCATACGTAAATAAAAGCAACTGCACATTTGTAATGTTATAGGAAGTCTAAATAATAATTCTAATTCAATTTAAAATTTTATTTTTGTGAGGGTCCACAGCCTCAACGTGTCTTGTGAATGAAAACATTGTCCAGGCAGGATCTATTTTTTTAATTATCTATGCGATTGGCCAATTTCGACCTTTGACGTTTTCAAGCTGGAAGCTTAAGATACGTGCTTGAAAATGACCATAGGTCGAAGTTGGCCAATCGCATAGATAGTTAAAAAAATAATGCACCTTATCTGGGCCATGTTTTCATACACAAAAATTTCTAATTCATTTGACTTCAACTAAGATTGGAAAAGGCCAAGTCGACGAGTTAGTCGATGCTGTGTAGAAAACATGCAGAAGCAACCTCGACATATATGGATTAAAATTATATCAATACCTTCAGCTGCTGACGGGCGTGGATATATATCAACGGCGACGGGTGAAAATCTGCGCCCCGACCGGGACCCGAACCCGGGATCTCCTGCTTACACGGCAGACGCTCTCTCTATCTGAGGCACCGAGGGCACGCAGAATAGCGCGACTGCAGGTACTATCTCGCGCACGCCTCCCGCGAGACCCACATTCTCACCTTGTATGTCCACACATTAGGTTCGTAGTGTCCCACCCCAACACACTCATTACTCGTGGAAGACATTCTTACTAAGTCCCTTACGAGATTGGGGAATATGTGTCCATCCACACAGATGAAGAAGGTCATGGCCGGTATTTCCAGAACTACATGTTTTTTCGGACATGTCCGAAAGAACAGACAGCATATCCATATAAGTATATAGTTCTGGCAATACCGGCCATGACCTTCTTCTTCTCTGTGGATGGTCACATATTCCCCAAACTCTTACGGGAATTCGTAAGAATGTCTTCCACGAGTAATGAGTGTGTTGGAGTGGGACACTACGAATGTAGTGTGTGGACATACAAGGTGAGAATGTGGGTCTCGCGTGAGGCGTGCGCGAGGTAGTACCTGCAGTCGCGCTATTCTGAGTGCCCTCGGTGGCTCAGATGGAGAGAGCGTCTGCCATGTAAGCAGGAGATCCCGGGTTCGGGTCCCGGTCGGGGCGCAGATTTTCACCCGTCGCCGTTGATATATATCCACGCCTGTCAGCAGCTGAAAGTAATAATATAATTCTCATTTCGTTCTAGACGGATGCAGGTCATCAATGGTGTCTGTTCTTTCGGACATGTCCGAAAGAACAGACACCATATCCATATAAGTATATATATGGATTAAGATCGTAATGCATTGATCACTGCAGGAGACCATTATTCAGCTGCGGTTGTTAAACGGCTGAAGCTGATAATGATGAATGTTTTAATACTGACTAGCAATTCAGGAAGTCAGCGATAAGCTAAATCTAGATAACTGGACCGGGGATTAAAATGGCTCTCCTCCTTGGTCTCTGCGAATCTTCTTAATGCTCAATGGCACTGCCCTGTTCTCTAGTGCTGGCGTATCTAAACGTAAGTGCGTGCTCTGTACAGCTTCCAGTTAACAGCTGTTGCAGCGGTCCCTGTGTAACGTTAGAGTACAGACAGGCGTCCCGAGTAGAGACTTGATGTCATGTCAGCGAATACCTGCGTTCCGGAGGTAACTGACCTACGGGTTCTCGACTGAGTGTCTGTTCACGGTCGAGGTCGCCAGATGGCAATGACGAGGCGTTTGAGTAAGTAACACGTGAGACGCTCTTGACGGAAAGCAAATAGATGACAAGTCCAGCTCTAGCACCTGAAAGCTCTCGCTATAAGGTTTCAGTGACTCGTTACCTTCCAGTAACGGCCTCTCCCTCAGCTTTTTATTTCATTTTTGTAGGTGATACTCCGCTAAGCGCATCTGTTTGATCAGCAGAGGTGCTTTAAGAAACCTACATGTAGATCCTTAACTGTGCGAACATGACGCTCGGCCATAGTTTTTCCTGATTTTACCTTACAGTGAATGCGTGTATTTAGTTTGGATTCCGTAGAAATGTTGGAACACGTGAGGCAATACTGACCTTACGACTTATCTTAGAAGAAAGATTAAGAAAAGGCAAACCTACGTTTCTAGCATTTGTAGACTTAGAGAAAGCTTTTGACAATGTTAACTGGAATACTCTCTTTCAAATTCTGAAGGTGGCAGGGGTAAAATACAGGGAGCGAAAGGCTATTTACAATTTCTACAGAAACCAGATGGCAGCTATAAGAGTCTAGGGGCATGAAAGGGAACCAGTGGTTGGGAAAGGAGTGAGACAGGGTTGTAGCGTCTCCCCGATGTTATTCAATCTGTATATTGAGCAAGCAGTAAAGGAAACAAAAGAAAAATTCGGAGTAGGTATTAAAATTCATGGAGAAGAAGTAAAAACTTTGAGGTTCGCCGATGACATTGTAATTCTTCAGAGACAGCAAAGGACTTGGAAGAGCAGTTGAACGGAATGGACAGTGTCTTGAAAGGAGGATATAGGATGAACATCAACAAAAGCAAAACGAGGATAATGGAATGTAGTCAAATTAAGTCGGGTGATGCTGAGGGAATTAGATTAGGAAATGAGACACTTAAAGTAGTATAGGAGTTTTGCTATTTGGGGAGCAAAATAACTGATGATGGTCGAAGTAGAGAGGATATAAAATGTAGACTGGCAATGGCAAGGAAAGCGTTTCTGAAGAAGAGAAATTTGTTAACATCGAGTATAGATTTAAGTGTCAGGAAGTCATTTCTGAAAGTATTTGTATGGAGTGTAGCCATGTATGGAAGCGAAACATGGGCAATAAATAGTTTGGACAAGAAGAGAATAAAAGCTTTCGAAATGTGGTGCTACAGAAGAATGCTGAAGATTAGATGGGTAGATCACATAACTAATGAGGAGGTATTGAATAGGATTGGGGAAAAGAGGAGTTTGTGGCACAACTTGACTAGAAGAAGGGATCGGTTGGTAGGACATGTTTTGAGGCATCAAGGGATCACAAATTTAGCATTGGAGGGCACCGTGGAGGGTAAAAATCGTAGAGGGAGACCAAGAGATGAATGCACTAAGCAGATTCAGAAGGATGTAGGTTGCAGTAGGTACTGGGAGATGAAGAAGCTTGCGCAGGATAGAGTAGCATGGAGAGCTGCATCAAACCAGTCTCAGGACTGAAGACCACAACAAATGAGTAGTTCAGACACAATACGGGGTGTCTAAGGAATGGGATCTTCAAATCGCAAGAAGCTTAGCACCCGCTGCTTCGTTCGCTTAGACTGTTTGGCTTGCAGAGATTTATATTTTGTTTTTATTTAATCGAATTTTTACGTTGTTTACAAATTTCAACACCTTCTCAGCTTTTCACACTAATTAAGGCTATATAAGAATCGTCTACTACGAATGTGCTTCCGACGAAAAAGCGATTCTTGTAGTTTTTGTTGATTATGCCTTTTACACTCTTGTGGAGATATTTCCGTAGCAACCATTAACAAATATTTCTTCATATCTATTCGAGAAGTGAAATACCGATTATTATAGATGTAGCCTTAAAAATCCTTTAGCAGTTCTTCAGTAATTATTTATTTTCAAAAAAATTTTCACCCATTACTTCACACCCATAGTGACTGAATTTCAAAAATACTGAAACACGTATTTTTTATTTTCTGACTGAGAAACCAAACAAGAAGCCCTTTATACCCTATTTCACACCCTTAGAAGTGGAATTTCGGACAGTATAAAATTCACACCCTCTCCTAATTTCAAGTTTCTATCCCTAGTGGTTTAGGCTGGGCGATTATGAGTCAGTGAATCAGTGTGACACTTAGGGCTTGAATTTCCAAAAACAGTTGAACAGGTATTTTTTCATCTCCAACGATGAAGCCAAACATCAATTTTGAAATAATTTGCTTTAAAAATGATTTCGCAAAGAAATATTTTCATAAAACGTTTCACCCCCTATTTCACCCCCATACGGATTAAAATTCCAAAACAGTGACACGTGTATATTTTGTTTGTAACAGAGAAGCCAAATACAAATTTTCAAATATTTAGCTTCAGAAATGCTTGCACAATGAAATACTACGATAAGCGTTTTCATCCCCCGTTTCACCTACATAGGGGATCAATTTCCAAAAACACTCAAACACGTATTTTTAATTTGTAACCGAAAAGTCAAACACCATATAGATGTAGCTTTAAAAACACTTTAGTACTTCTTTAGTAATGATATATTACCAAAAAAAGCTTTCACCCACTATTTCACCACCTTAGGATTAAATTACCAAAAGTGCTAAAACACATATTCCTTTATTTCTGACCGAGAAACCACATATCAATTTTCTTAGGTCTGGTTCCAAAATTGCCTTAATAGCAACTTTAAAAAAAAATACCCTCCATCTGCTATTGGAAATTCGAGAAGTCCCTTCTTAAACGACGCCTATAGATCCATATCTTCTTTAAATTTCAAGTTTCTGTCCCTAGTGGTTTTGGGCTGGATTATCAGTCAGTCAGTCAGTCAGTCATTCAGGACATCGCCTTTTATATACAGATATTTCATTCATAACTGATTTCAATAGCAGATCGTCAGACATTGTATTACCAAAATAACGCCAGACGTACAAGTGATATCAAAGAACCGCCTTTCAACGTTGTATTTACAATACTATGTCGACTTGAAGATTTCTGTGCATGGTTGAAAGTATTCTTTAAATAAAAATTGTTGATGTAGCACCTTTGGGGAACTGAAAATGCCATTCCTGGATCACTTGAGAGGTATGGAACAGTAGCTACAAAACGTATTTTAAAAATTCATGTGTCATGTCTTTTCTTTCTCCTTACGTGAAACAACAGGGGGGCGGGGCGGGTAACTACGGGAATACAGCATTTTCTTATTTTCGTTTTCTCACTCACAAATATTTATGTTGACAGTCTGCTTTTTTGTAGCTTTCCCACTTCTTATGAGTGATATCCATTCAAAGACATTTAAAAAAAACAGTCTTTGTTATCACTCTGTGTTGAAATCACTACCGCTGTCAGAGGATTCTATGCAGGAAAGCAGATATAAACAGATATTCGAATGTGGGAACAGTCGACATGATTAATATATTTTTCTTTTTTTTTTTCTTTCAGATTGTCTGGTGACACCCCAGAAGGGCGAAACGCATCAATAAAAGTATTGTTTTCCGTGCAACAAAGACTGTTTTTTTTGGAAATACTACCTAAGGTTGTTTTACCAGATACGCCCCGGAGAGGGAAGAACTGTAGATTCGTATACTGTATCGTGCTTGTGCTGATCACGTACGAATTTATGTCGCTTTTTGGGGGGTGATCGATTATTGGTTTCTTTCAGAAATATTCTGGTAATCGTTTGATTGAGCACATCGAATAAACTTCCTGTGGTCATTCGTTGTGGCTTGGTGAAATACATTGTCTTTTGAGAAGCACTAGATGTCTTCGAACTCATGAAGACGTTTTTCAGTGATCTGGCAAACGAAGATTGTATTAATGATAAACATAATAAATTGTAATGATAAGATATTATTCAGTAAGAGAACTGCTTTTTATCATTTTACAGCATGTTGAAATTCATAGTGTTAAGAATTATAACGGACACAAAAAACTGAATTTTTGGTGCTATGGTGTGAGCTTGCTACACGTTTTGAAGCCATTATCAGTATGAAACTTTCGGGCTATTAGCACTCTCACTGATATACATGAACTTGTGAATGGAAAAACAATAACAGGCACAGTTTTCACCTAAACTATAAAAAGAAAACTTAGTATCTAATGCCGATCCAACAACTGTCATTTGCATAAAGCTGTCAGTTCAGGTGTGCCCTGTATTTGATTCACTGACTTTGCAGCCAACCATTGCACAACAGCTCATTAGCTCATATGCTCTGTCACCCCAGAAACTCGTGACTGAAGCCTTTTTAGATACTTTCATTTTATACATTTTTCTGTTAATATTATAGACGATACTCCAAACAAATAACCCATCTCATAAAAGGCTTACTCCCTCTTTCCTACACTGATATTCATTTTTGCAAGATGACCTAACGCTCCCACCTTATTTGAGACGGGTGATATCAAGGAAAGAGCTGGTCTCGAGAATCTGCCATGTTCATCCCACGCGTCTGGACGCCTGACATCACGCTTCGCTACTGTATTCCTCTCAAAAGGTCTCCGTTACAGGATAAAATACAACAAGTAACGTGAAGAGCTATGTCAACTTACTTCGATTGTAACACGTAGACTACCTCTGGAAAAACCATTGACGTGCTAAACAGGATAAAGTATGAGCAAATACTTCTGGAAAGTTTTCCGGGGTACGTCACATGTGAATATACAACATTAAAAGCGGACTTCATTTTGATCCTGAGACAAGAGTAACAGGACGATGTATAAGACAGGAAAAAATCCGAAACTGAATTCTAGCGTTTTTCCATACCTTGGAACTAGTGTAAGGTGTGAAATACAAGATTAAGAAGTTAGAGACTATTGACAAACATAACGTCACGCTAGGAAAATTTTCATGCAAGTGCACCATGTCCTGACGACGACTGTGGCTCTTCTTGTGCAGGTTAAATAACATGTGAAATGGCTGCCATATTGTATGGCAGATTGATACCTTATCCATACAGTACATGTTATTCAGAATTACTGACACGAGTGATACTTTACGCAAACACTGAATGATTGTGGCGAAAATTAAGACTTACGAGGCTCTTAAGCCAAATGGGTATCGGTCTGACACAGTTTTAGTTGAAAGTAATGACGCTCTACAAAAAGCGCAATAAAGAGCTGGTAAACATCGAGGTTGAGAAAGACGAAAGAGAAGAAGTGAAGACAGTTTCTGTTACTTAGGAAGCACGATTACGTAAATGACTGGAGGCGGGGAGACGTCTGGAGAAAACGAGCGAAGTAAGGAAAGCTTTTAAGAAAAAGATGTCTACTTGTAGTAAATACTGAAGCTGAACTGAAGTAGTTTCTATGACAGTATATCTGGAGCACCACAGTGCGCGGAAACGAAACATACTGTGCGAAAAACGGAGAGGAGGAAACGAAAACTTTCTGAAACAACTATAAAAGAATATTAAATATTAAATGCATACAAAAATAAAAGATACGCCACTGGACAGCGGAGGACTATGAACTACTGATTTGAATTGATGAATCACGCTATAGCCTATGACAATGCGATGGAAGGGTTTGCGTTTGGCGAATGCCTTGAAAAACGTTACGTGCCATCATGTACAATACGAACAATAAAGTACGAAGGTGGAGGTGTTTTTCGTGATTGGGGTGTGGTCAGTCTAAAGGCGCTTAAGAAAACTCTAAACGGGAAAGGATATGAACACATTTTACATACTCTGCAGCACGCTTCTTTCACTCCGTGAATTCATAAACTCGACACGCTCAATGTTCACGTTCGAATGCACGGTTCGTGTGACGATGGTATAAGGCCACTGTGTAGTCAAGAGTATGTAGTGTCGACGCAAACTAGGCAACACAATTAAATTTTTCGAAACCCCGTAGTTGTCTCCAACTGCAAAGCAGGAGTTTGAAATATGGTTCAAAGATGCCCATAATCATCCTCTACAATGGCGCAAAAGAGTGAGGCCCTGCACCCTGGCCCTTAGGTTCACCAACGTTTCAAACAGCAACACACAGGAAAAAGGCCAAAGCTCAGAAATTCACGTGAGTTTTCAGATGGGTTAACGATGTCAAATTTTCATCAAATTTCGCAACAAGTACGCCCACCGTCACCGCGGTCTTATTGCAGGATGGTAAGGGCGTCACGCCGGCCGGAGTGGCCGAGCGGTTCTAGGCGCTTCAGTCTGGAACCGCGCGACCGCTACGGTCGCAGGTTCGAATCCTGCCTCGGGCATGGATGTGTGTGATGTCCTTAGGTTAGTTAGGTTTAAGTGGTTCTAAGTTCTAGGGGACTGATGACCTCAGATGTTAAGTCCCATAGTGCTAAGAGCCATTTTTTATGGGCGTCACATCCACTCTTAACCACATTTCAGTCCTTGTTTTAGCATCTCTGCGATGAAGATCAGAACCAGGACATCCAGAGTTGAAATCATGCCGTTTTCAAAAAGCACCCGACGAAAGCATTTCAGGCGCACCGCTCCGCTGAGAATCGAAACGAAACGCTCTTAGGAGGTGACATAAATGGCGTCAACAGAACCCCCACTTCCCCTGGGGCTTTGATGCCCACACATTTCCTGGTCGAAAACGACAGCTCCCAGCGCAATGAGAAAGTGCTAACACTCCCCCTGCTTCCCAGACGATTCAACCCTTCTCCAAGAAACTCTTGAACCAGCATCCATGCTCAAGATGACTGCATCTCTTTGGAGAGTGCAGCGACCACAATTTTTGTTCTGGTGTAAAGGGCAGAATAATTAGAGACCTTTAAAAACAATTCGACGTAATTTGACCCTCATCCGACAGATTCTCCCTCGAACCGATGACTGTATCAGCATGGTTCAAATGGCTCTGAGCACTATGGGACTAACTTCTGAGGTCATCAGTCCCGTAGAACTTAGAACCACTTAAACCTAACTAACCTAAGGACATCACACAGATCCACGCCCGAGGCAGGATTCGAACCTGCGACCGTAGCGGTCGCGCGGTTTCAGACTGGAGCGCCTAGAACCGCTCGGCCACCCCGGCCGGCGACTGTATCAGCATGTCAATGCACCCTGTCATACAGCAGTATCTGTAAAGGAAAGGTTTGTGCAGAATTGCATTCCTCAAACGGACTGGCCTGTCCAGAGTACCGACCTGAAATCAGTGGAGCATCTTTGGCATGGCTTAGAAAGTCGACTTCCCTCCAGACCACAGAGTGCAGCAGCACTACCTTCTCTGGTTTCGGCTCTTGACGAAGAACGGGGCTCATTCCTTCGCAGAGATTCAGACAGCCGGCCGAAGTGGCCGTGCGGTTAAAGGCGCTGCAGTCTGGAACCGCAAGACCGCTACAGTCGCAGGTTCGAATCCTGCCTCGGGCATGGATGTTTGTGATGTCCTTAGGTTAGTTAGGTTTAACTAGTTCTAAGTTCTAGGGGACTAACGACCTCAGCAGTTGAGTCCCATAGTGCTCAGAGCCATTTGAACCATAGAGATTCAGACACCTCATCGGAAATGTCCACAGCGCAGTTCAAGCCGTCGTAAACGCGAGGGGTCGACACACCCTATGTTAATGACCAGCTTGCTAGATTCGTATAGGTGTGTTCTCCATACACTTAGCGAGAAATGCTGGTAGTTCTAAAATGAAATCCTTATATGAAACGAAAAATTTCGCGACAATTCTGTAAGAATTCGCACCGACGAACGACTGTTTCCATTGTACGAGAGACGTTCACCGCGCGGGATTAGCCGAGGGTCTCAGGCGCTGCAGTCATGGACTGTGCGGCTGGTCCCGGCGGAGGTTCGAGTCCTCCCTCGGGCATGGGTGTGTGTGATTGTCCTTAGGATAATTTAGGTGTGTAAGCTTAGGGACTGATGACCTTAGCAGTTAAGTCCAATAACATTTGAGACACATTTGAACATTTTTTTGAGGGACGTTCAATAAGTAATGCAACACCTTTTTTCTCTGACAATTTCGGGTGAAAAAAGTGTGGAATGTTTGGCTACATCGTGGAATATTCCCGATTCAGTCCCTACAATTTCGTGTGGTTGCAATAGGTGGCGGTGCTGTACGTAGTCTTCAAAGTGGTGCCTGTACTGGAGGTGCAGTCCAAGCAAAAATCATTCATCGAATTTCTTTTTGTGGAAAAACAGAGCGTTGCAGATATTCATGGGCGCTTGCAAAATGTCCATGGAAATCTGACAGTGAACAAAAGTACGGTGAGTCGTTGAGCAGGTCGTCTGTTCTCATCGCAACACGGTCACGATAACCAGTCCGATATCCCACGTGCCGGTTGGTGGCTCACAGCTGTGATTCCTGCAGTGCTGGAACGTGCTGACACTCTCATTCGAGATGATTAACTATAAAACACCTCTCTGCTCAACTGGGCGTCTGCATTGGTACTGTGACATCCTCACCCACCAGTTAGGGTACTCAAAGGTGTGTACCTGCTGCGTTCCTACGCTTGTCCGTCTTCTTTTAGAATACTGCTGCGCGTTGTGGGATCCTTACCAGATAGGGCCGACGGTGTGCATCAAAAAAGTTCAAAGGAGGGCAGCACGTTTTGTATTATCGTGAAACAGGGGAGAGAGTGTTACTGAAATGATACGGTATTTAGGGTGGACGTCATTAAAACAAAGGTGTTTTTCGTTGCGGAGGAAAAAAATGGCTCTGAGCACTATGGGACTTAACATCCGAGTTCATCAGTGCCCTACAACTTAGAACTAGTTAAACCTAACTAACCTAAGGACATCACGCACATCTATGCCCGAGGCAGGATCCGAACCTGCGACCGTACCGGTCGTGCGGTTCCATACTGAAGTACCTAGAACCGCTCGGCCACAACGGCCAGCGAAGATATAGGTGTTCGTTCTTACCGCGTGCTATTCGAGATTGGAATAAGAGAGAATTCGATGAACCCTATTCCAGGGACTTAAATTTGATTTGCAGAGTATCCATGCAGATGTATATGTAGACGGCCGCCTGACAGAAGACCGTTAATAGCAATGAAGGAGCAGTTACGAGACTCATCGTGAAATTGTTTTTTTTTTTTTTTCACAGCTGATGAAACATGGGTTCATCACTTCGAACCGAAAAAAACAGCAATCAATGTATAGAGGCCACAGTTCCTCTCCTCCGAAGAAAAAGTTTAAAGTTACTCCCTCAGCCAGTTAAGTCATGGCCATCGTCTCTGGGACTCCAAAGGGTTTATTCTGTTCGATGTCCTCCATCATGCTGCAACGATGAATTCTGAAGTGTTTTGTAATACCCTCAGGAAACTGAGAAACGCCTCAGCGCGTTCGTTGCCATAAAAATGTATACGAACTACTTCTTCTTCATGACAACACAAGGTCTCACCACACGTCTGCACGTTGGAGCGGAGCTCGCAAAACTTCAGTGGTCTGTTCTTCCTCATGCGCCGCACAGCCCAGATCTCGCACCTTCCGACTTCCACGTGCTTGGCCCAATGGAGAATGCACTCCGCGGGAAGCAGCACATGGACCATGGGTAGGCTACCAAGGCAGCAAGACATTGGTCCCGACGTCCACCAGTAGAGTGGTACAATTCGGGAACACGTTCTGTGCCAGTAAGGTAGTTAAGGCCGTCGCATTCAACGGAGATTATGTTGAAAATAGTGTTTTGTAGTAATAAGAATGGGCTATAATATGGTGTATTGGAATCCTGAATAAAATCAACCAGCTTTCAGAAAAAAAAAATGTTGGATTACTCCTTGTACAGTGATACAACAGCTTGGAACAGTTTTTCCTTTTTTTTTTTCAATTAGTGAGGGGCTAGCATGGAACATTGCGAAGAAGGTGCGAGCGCACTGGAGGTGGGTGCGGAAGTAGCGGCGGGCGGCGTCGACGGCCGAACCGGTTGACGGGGCAGACTGTGAGCGCGGCCTTGGGAGGCGTGCCGCGGCGAGGCGAGCAGAGGCGAGGTGAAAGCGCCGACCGCCGACCGCCGACCGCCGACCGGCGCAGACTGCGGGCCCAGCCTGCGCGGCGCCTGTCTAGCCCGGCCACGCGCTCCGCCACCGCCCCGTTGCTGCCGACGCTCTGCTTTCACCGGGCGCACCCGCGAAAACACTCCCGCTACCTGACTGTTGCCGGCCGCCTCCGCACGCCACATGCTGACGCTGGTTTTCTGTGACCACCCGCAGAGTGGGCGTTCAATAAGTCATGCAATACTTTTTTTTATTTTTTTATTTTTTTTGAAAGCATGTTGGTTGTATTCAAGATCCCAATACACCACTACTGTTTTGGCTAAAAAACCCTATTTTTCAGCATAATCGCCGTTCAATGCGACCGCCTTACACCTTACTGGGAGGGTCGGTATGGCCGCATGGTACCACTCTACTGGGCGACGTGGGAGACAACGTCTTGCTGCATCAGTAACATCATTATCCACGTACCAATTCCCGCGGAGTGCATCCTCCATTGGGCCGAACAGATAGAAGTCGTAAGGCGAGGAATCTAGTGGACACACATCTTTGAGTACCCCAACCCGTGGACGAGTGTTTCAGCACTGCCAATATAGGCATCCAATTGTGCAGCGAGGATTTGATTGTGATCCGTCGATCACCTCGAATGAGAGTGTCCGCATGTTCCAACACTGCAGGAGACAGCTGTCCGCGGCCGGCCAGCATTCGGAAGATCGGACAGATATGCGCCACCTAGTTTAGGTGATGACAGACGCCTCGCCCAACGGCTCGCCGTGGATTTGTTCACTGCCAGGTGTTCGTAGACATTCTGCAAGAGCCTATGAATATAAGCGATTGTTAGGTTTCCCGTCAAAAGAAATTCAATGACAGCTTTCTGTTTGGAGCGCATCTCCATTACAAATGGCATTTTGAGGGATACGTATAGAGCCGCCGCCTATGAAAGCTTCACGAACCTATGGGGGGTCAAGGGAGAAAATTCCACGACATCCCACAGAAAACTCCGAATTTTTTCAGACCGAAATCGGCCGAGAAAAAAAAAAGTGTTCCATTACTTGCTGGGTGATTTTGCTGAAAGGTGACAAATGCAGAAAACGAATCGCTGAGAGGATAAGGAGAGAAAAGGTCAAACCGACATGTGGCCGGCATTTGCATTTCAAGGGGCGTAGACTCATTTGAAGGTGGAGATGATAGGTATTTGGCAGGGAATTTTTCAGGACACATAAGGAAACAGGGAACGTTCTGTTTGTACTAGTATTTTAGCTCCATACTCAAGAGGACAGTGAGCCGCGGCACCATCATGTTGAGGATGGCTGGGTGGCCAGACTAAGAAAAAAATGTGTGTGGAATCTTATGGGACTTAACTGCTGAAGTCATCAGTCCCTAAGCTTACACACTACTTAACCTAAATTATCCTAAGGACAAACACACACACCCATGCCCGAGGGAGGACTCGAACCTCCGCCGGGACCAGCCGCGCCAGACTAAGACATCCCCGTTTTTTTTAAGCTTAGCGCCAATAGAAGAAAATGCATAGAAACGAGTGACTATAGTTTACAGATACTGAACTATACTATCGAATAGATTAATTACCTTAGGATCAAATTAAGTAGTTTAAAGAACTCAATTTTTGCCCGGCGTGAGCGGGCAAAGTGGCTACCTAGTTTTAAACTAAAAAAAGAGAGATATAAACTGTTTTAAAAAGAACGTAAATATATATTATCGTGAAACATTATTCGAATTAATTTATTTACAATTTTCTCAAATAAAAGTCGAACTGTATTCCTGACCTCCCGTACAGAGTCCGTCGGCCCAGAGCGAGCACATTTGAATTTGAAAATTTCTCTTCGCAGCACAGGTATTCTGTGTCTCCTCGCTGTTGTCAAAAGAGCTGTTCTAGGCTTGAGTTTCTTGCTCTTCGCAGTCTCCTCTTTACTGTCTTTCTTCTATTCGGCTGCTTTACGTTTTTCTTTCTTTTTCATTCTCTTTTCTTTTTTTATTTGGCCCTTCTTCGTCACACTTACAAGGATTGGCTGTAAGTATCACCACGGAGACCTTCTTTCGGCCACTAATTTTACGTTTTCACCCTATAAAAAATGACCAGAAGCCACCACCGAAATGGACACTTTGCCCGCTTTGACTCCATTACTTAAAAGCTGTATACCCTCTAATACCATGGCGGGACTTTCAAATGGTTCAAATGGCTCTGAGCACTATGGGACTCAACTGCTGAGGTCATTAGTCCCCTAGAACTTAGAACTAGTTAAACCTAACTAACCTAAGGACATCACAAACATCCATGCCCGAGGCAGGATTCGAACCTGCGACCGTAGCGGTCTTGCGGTTCCAGACTGGAGTGCCTTTAACCGCACGGCCACTTCGGCCGGCGCGGGACTTTCAATAAGTAAAGTAAGTTTATGGATTCAAGATATGACTTTTCAATGCAGTTTCATTAAAAAGACATACGTCAAATTTTCTCTTTACAACAAACACAAAACTGACCACTTACCCTAAACCAGGATAAATAAAATTCACAAAATCCCTGAGAACCGGCGCAGCAGACACGTTACACTTCATTGGGTGACTGGGCCCTCCAGGAAGAAAAACTTAAGGCATTTCACGCGTGATGCTTGCATCTCGTAGACCCCGCGATCGCAGTAGCCACTTTATCCACCATGGCCACTTCCCAGCTTTCCCCTACTAGCTACATTACCCTTCATCGTACAACCAAAGGCGCCAGGGGAAGCAGTGTCACCCGCAGGAAGTTCAGAGATGCCTCGCCTGCGAGGCTCTGTGGGAGGATGGTGGGCCCACGAGGCGGGGTGACGAACCAGCTGACAAATCCCTAGACCTGTATGTGTTATAAGTGATACTGGTACTCGTGGTGAATGTTCAACCCGGTCGTCTAGCTTACCCCATGGCGCTCCCTTGAAACACATTTCCGCCGTATGTTCATATTATCATATCTTCACAGGGATCGTTTCCTGCGGTTCGTCCCCATTTAGAAAAATCACCCTACATAATAAAAACCTTACATTAATTCAAAGAGGCGATGTTTTACAGCTTTAAAACACGATTTGTCACAAAAGCTGTATGTCTCTTTCGCAAAATGATTTTATTGATAAAGGAACTGAATTTCCTGTGAGAATCCTCGATCATTGTGACTATTTTGTGAATAGGGTTACCTACATCGCTTACGAAAATTTCTTTATTATGACGCTTTGGATACTGCCATCACTAGATATCAAAAAGCTTAGAACTTAAAGAGAAGGATCTGTGTCAGTACCAAAACCTACGCCAAAGCTTTTTGATATCTGTTAATGGCATTCTTAATTCGACTCTGTATTCTGCAAAAGTTTACTTACATGAATTTTCACCGTCTTTGTTGGGCAAATGCTTACGAAAGTGGGTGTTAAATGATCTTCCTGTTTGTCCTATATAAAATCTAGGACACCCATTACACTCAATTTTATGTTCCAGATTTGTAAAGTTTGTCAGTCCTAGGCCTCTCATTATATATAAAAAGCAGCTTGGTGACATTATTAGTGGTAAAATTAATTCAGCAGTAACACTAAGAAAATAAAAGTTTGGATTGTACCTTGTGTTTTCACTCTCACCTCAAGAAAATGAATTATTTAATAGCGAGTTTTCTCTTGGCCATGGCGGAGGTAAAGCTGCAATCGTTTTAGTGTTTATCTCGAAGACACGCATAAGCCATCACGATGTCATGCTGGGATGTCACGACCCTGCGGAGTGAAAGGCAGCCCAAAGACTCAGTGTTAAATTAATTACGGCTGTACGGCCACGTGCGGCTTATCCCACCAGCTGATTAGCCGCGTCGTGTGGAGAGCTCGACTCTTCGCCGGACGGCTGCCGTCGGCCTCTCCCCTATGCTCTGCCAACCAATAGCGTTTGATTTACCGTCCGTGGCTGCTCGCTGACGCGGTAAGTGCCTATCCAGTCGGCACGCTCCTTCCCGCCGAGGATAATTTTGTACAGTTAGCCCAAGGACGGGACCAGCAGCGGCCAGCTGCAAATCTGCGGAAGACCGTCGCGGCCCACTCCCCAGGCAAACCCACGCTGGGCAAACACTGCCATGACGGTCGTTGTGATCCACCTGTTCGACCTCCGCAGGAATTCTGCCTGCGATGAAGTAACTGCAATACTGAGAATAATAAACACGAGCTGGGTTGGAAATAACCGTGAGGTCTGCCCATTTCGAATGCCCAACGAGCAGCGAAGTGTGTTTTCTTTTACATCTAGCCACCAAGCGGTGTGTGGCGGAGGGCACAATTCGCGCCAAAGTCAAATTTCCCCTCCTCTGTTCCACTCGCAGATCGCGTGAGGAAAAAACGACTGTCTGAACGCCTCAGTACGAGATCTAATTTCCCTTATCTTTGAGTGGTGATCATTGCACGATTTGAAAGTTGGTGGTAATAATATATGCAAAAAAATGGTTCAAATGGCTCTGAGCACTGTGGGACTTAACAGCGGAGATCATCAGTCCCCTAGATTTAGAACTACTTAAACCTAACTAACTTAAGGACAACACACACATCCATGCCCGAGGCAGGAGTCGAACCTGCGACCGTAGCGGTCGCGGGGTTCCAGACTGAAACGCCTAGAACCGCTCGGCCACTCCGGCCGGCAATAATATATGCTCTACATCCTCGGCGAAGATCGGATTTCGGAATTCAGTGAGCAGCCCCCTCCGTTTAGCGCGTCGTCTATCTGCAAGTGTGTCCCACTTCAAACTTTCTGTGAGATTTGTAACGTTCTCGTGACGGCTAAATGTACCAGTTACGAATCTTGCCGCTCTTCTTCGGACCTTCTCAATCTCTTGAGTCAGACCCAACTGGTAAGGGTCCCATACAGACGAACAATATTCTAAGACTGGACGAACTAACGTACTGTAAGCAATTTCCCTGCCCGTTACTTGTGTAATCTGATCATTCCATTTGAGACCATTTCGAATAGTCACACCCAGATACTTGACGGATATTACCGTTTCCAAAGACTGGTCATTTATTTTGTACTCGTACATTAATGGGGATTTCCGCCTTTTTATACGCAGTAGGTTACACTTTTTAATATTGAGTTATAACTGCGTGTCATTACACGAAGCATTTATTTTCTGCAAATCCTCACTGATTTGTTCACAACTTTCGTGTGGTATTACTTTCCTGTAGACTGCACCATCATCGGCAAACAGTTTAATGCCGCTGTCAATACCATCAACCAGATCGTTTATGTAAATCGTAGCCGGCTGGAGAAGCCGAGTGGTTCTAGGCGCTACAGTCTGGAACCGCGCGACCGCTACGGTAGCAGGTTCGAATCCTGCCTCGGGCATGGATGTGTGTGATGTCCTTAGCTTAGTTAGGTTCAAGTAGTTCTGAGTTCTCTGTCTGAGTTCTCTGTCTGTTAGAAAACTTTCTATCCGACCGCATATGCCATCGGATAGACCGTAAGCGGGCACTTTTTGGAGGAAGCGACAGTGCGGAACTGAGTCGAACGCCTTTTGAAAGTCGAGAAATGTGGCATCAACCTAGGAGTCGGTATCTAGTGCCTGTTGTATATCATATACAAAGAGGGCCAGCTGTGACTCGCATGATCGCTGCTTCCTAAAACCGTCCTGGTTTCTGCAGACGAGCTTGTCAGAGTCTACAAAGGTCATTATGTCTGAACACAAAATATGTTCCATGATTCTACAACAAATCGATGTCAGTGAAATTGGCCGGTAATTATGTCCATCCAATTTTCTCCCCTTTTTATAGATTGCTGTGACCTGGGCCTTCTTCCAGCCCCATGGAACTTTCCGCTGCTCAAATGATCTATGATAGATGATGGATAAGAATGGTGCTATACTTGTAGCATAGTCAATATATAATCTTACGGGGATACCGTCTAGGCCAGATGCCTTCCTGGCTTCTAAGGATCTTAACTGTTTTACAATCCCAGATACATTAAACACTAGGTCAGCCATCCTTGCGTTTCTTCGTTAATCGAAAGGGGGATTGGTGCTGCAGTCCTCTACCGTAAACGAGTCTCGTGAGACAATACAGCACACTTCAGAAGACAAGCTGACTACACTAGTATAACGCCATATGCAACACACGCGTATCAGACGTTACTACACTGCTCAAAAGAAGTAGGGGAACAACTTTCGGTATTTCAAATATATTTTGATGCAAGGAATACCTGTCGTGCATGGATTGAGATCTTCACTTTCAACATAGGCAACAATTAAAATCAGTCGCCGACTATTGGTTGTTTAATGCATAACGATATTAGGTTACCAGTCAGAAGGAAGTGAGTACCCCTGTCCCAGTGTTTCTAGTAAGGCACACAGTTATCATTTGTCACTTTTGGACGTTATATTCAACCAAGCACATGCAATGCGGTATCTTAATGCGTTTCAAGTTGCAAGAGCAGTCTGTTTGATCCAAAAAGGATGTACCCCTGGTCGTGTTGTTGCAGATCGAATGCTTCTGCATGTGTCACCCATAGGTTGTGGACACGATACAGGGAGATACGCAAGGCGAACTGGACAAGGTTGCCGACGCATTATACGATACGACACGACAAGACAAGACCGATATCTGGCCACCTGTGCGTTGCGGCGTCGTACTGGTACCGCCAAAGCAACGCAAGACGATCTCAGAAGGGTCACTGGAGCCCGTGTGTCCGATCAGACTGTAATGAACAGGTTACGAGAAAGGACGTTACGAGCGAGTGGTCCTGTTCGAGTTCGACGTTCGACACCGCAATATCTCAAAAATGGCTCTGAGCAGTATGTGACTTAACTTCTGAGGTCATCAGTCGCCTAGAACGTAGAACTAATTAAACCTAACTAACCTAAGGACATCACACACATCCACGCCCGAGGCAGGATTCTAACCTGCGACCGGAGCGATCGCTCGGTTCCAGACTGTAGCGCCTAGAACTGCACGGCCACTACGGCTGGCCCGCAGTATCTTGCAGCTCGCTTTCAGTTATGCAGTTCCTATGCTAATATGCAACTTCGTCACTGGCGAAACGTGTTATTCCCAGATGAGTCCAGATATCCTCTGACGCAAGGCGATGGCCGTGTGAGCGGTATCTTCCAAATGTTGTCCGGGAAATCGACAGATTTCCAGCGTTTGAGGTGTTGTATGGAGGTTTTAGTATTGACAACCGTACGGGCCTTGCCGCCTTACCACCATCGGACAGATCCCGTTGGACCATGTGGAGGCCGCTTCTTATAGCGGTGGCCTGGAGTTCCTTCTAAGGCCAGGGACGTTGAAGTAATGGAATGGCCGGCGGTGAGTCCCGACCTAAACTCCATCGTGCCTATGTGGAACATGCTTAACACACGTGTTCGTGGTCGTCCTATTCCACCACTGACTCTACAAGAACTCTCATGGGCTCTCGTAGAAGAATGGGAACAGATACCACAGCGTGACTACCGTAGACTCACACAGAGCATGCCACGTAGGTGTCAGACAGTGGTAGACGCTCACAGAGGTCACATAAGTTACTGAAGCTCTGAAGCTCTGAAAGTACTAAGAAAAGCAATCAGGATGACCGGATGAATGATTCTTTCCACTTTGTTTCGACACCTGTCGGACATTTCAATTCTCTTCATGTAAAAGATCGAGGACGTAACGATATTTTCTAGTGCACTTAATTCCTGACAGTGAAGGTTTAATTTGGTGACATACTCAGTCACCATTTATTGCTCTATGGAGTATGGCAGATGGGCATTGTCATGTTCGCCCAATTCTTCTGAGTAATGTATTTTTCAGGCACAACCTTCTGCTTTTCACATATGCTGGAAACGAAGGTTATCCTTATTTACAGAGAACCCCACGAATGGTCAACACAATATTCCCCTTTTCAGTGGCTGTATTGTATCTGTACATGCTGCGCAACAAGTACAGAGACATAAGTACAAGACTATACTGTAACAGTGAATTATTTGAAATTATAACAAGCAGATTTTCTAACCTTGAAATGGTATTTTCGAAATGCTTTGCCTCATAATATAATTTTATTTTTTCTGACTAAAACTGGTAAACAGCACTATGCTCGTTTCATTATAATACTCTGAATCAAATAAGTAATGTTCTCTCACATTAAGTGACAGTCATGAAATTCTATCACTTCCGCATTTCCGGCCGCTGTGGCCGAGTGGTTCTAGGCGCTTCAGTCCGGAACCGCGCGACTGCTACGGGTCGCAGGTTCAAACTCTTCCTCGGGCATGGATGTGTGTGATGTCCTTCGGTTATTTAAGTTTAAGTAGTTCTAAGTTCCAGTGGACTGATGACCTAAGATGTTAAGTCCCATAGTGCTCAGAGCCATTTTGAACTTCCGCATAAAGAAGGCTCGCAGAATTCTACTTTCGGAAGTGCTCTGGCCTCAAAGCATAATTTAATTTTTTTCTGACTAAAACTGGTAAACAGCACTATACTCTTTCCATTATAATACTCTGAATCCAACAAGTAATGTTCAGTTAACAGTTCTCTCTAATCATAAGTGACGGACATGAAATTCTATCACTTCCGCATCACGAAGGCTCCCAGAATTTCTTTCGTTAAATTCGAGCCCTTGATTGATTACTGTTATCTTGAGAAATCTGCATTCATCAGCACTGCACATGTACGCTGCATGAAGGCTGAAATTGCGCTAAAACTGTTTATTAACTAAGCGCTTATCTTTGGATTCAACTGCTGCGCCTCGGTAAAGAAACAGGGAGTCCGCACATCTGTCCCTGTACAGAGCACTGCGTGGAGCGTGAACGGTTTTTAACCACGCTGTACTATAACTCGCAATTACGTTAATTAGAATATCACGCAAAATTGCAAGGACCGTGAACATAATTCGACTAATCCGTCACCCTTCATACAGCCCTGTAATTTGCGTTGCCAAAGTTCGCTATACATGAAATATGAGGTCAAGGAAGTATAAGAAAAATTCGTTAGACATACCTTGAATATTATAAGATGTACAGACAAACAAACGATTACAATTTCAGAAAAACTGGATGTATTGAACAGCTGAGTCCTGCAAACGATTCTGTAAAGGAGGACATACAGAGATTCCATAATAGGTCTGTATTTTGTCAATTACACAGTCAGTTAACCTTCCCTTCCCATCCAACCTTTTATCATTACTGAGTTTTTGTTTTTTGTACGAATCTCTCAGTCACCGAGGTCTTGATCCCACTCGTTTCCATACATGTTCAATTTCTGCACTACAACATCATCAGCATAGGAATTCCGTTCTTGAATATGTCTGAAACTTTTAGAATCACCGTCATCAAGGTAATTCACATTTAGCACTTTATCTAACGCAACAGAACGTTGAAATATACTAGCAACACCAGTCACTTCCATTCCTCTACTACTGCCACTATAGTTAGCTGTGAAATTATTTTCATGTGTACCTTTATTTTTTGTGAATACCTACAATATTTATATATTACTGCTACCTCTAAAACTTTCCCTCTGTGAATACTGGTGGCACATGCTACACCTTGAAGAGATGTGTGTCCCCGTTTATGCCAGGTACCATCGAATGCTTCAGTCAAGTCTCTATTACTGCCTCTTCCACAGCTTTCTTCGTAGATTCTATATAGACATCTTCAATTTAGACCCTATAAATCTATTATAGTTCGTTAACTTGGCTGTAGATTTGGAAGATTCATCATGCCATAGAAAACTGCTCCTACGGTAGCACCTTTACCAAATGTACGCAAGGCATAAACAAATCTAATGTTGTGTTCATAGATTTTGCCACCATTTTCTTCATTTGGAGTTACTGCAACACTGTTCCAAAAAGTGGTCACGTACGAACACTTACCACACTTAGGTTCCATTTCACTGGCAAGTCCTACGTGATTTTTATAGAGAGTTCCAGAGCGATTTCACTTCACTGAATAATCTTACACAGTTTGCAAAAATTCCGTTGAGAACTAACATATCAAATATTCATTCACATCCGATTCGCCCATTAAACATTCATACTTTTCACTAATTGAACCAGGTTTCCTCTGCGAAGCACTTTCTCTCTCACTTTCAGTGCAATAGCCAGGTTTACCAGCAAGATTAGGTTCACAAACTTGGTTATCGGCTTTATTGTTTGCGTTAGCAACACCTACCTTAGCCTTTCCAACTTTTCTCCTTTTGTTCAAAGCCTGCAGAAGGTTTCTAGTCACTTTACGTTCATCCTTCAATAAAACGGCTATTTAAATGAACAGAATTCACTACGAATATTTTCAGGTTTACGAAAGAAGAAAAAACATGAAACACACGACAATCGAGCGAGCGATGTATATCGAACTATCACGGGTTAGCTACAACACTTATTTTGTAACATTTACTCTCACATCACTAAAATGTACATATTGAGCATGTATATCCAAGAGTACAACATTTGACAGCAGTTTAACAGCGCCACAGTGTGTCACGCCCAAGCAGAACAGTTGTAGTCCTCAGAACTCAATAAATTAGATATCCATTGAAAGGGGAAAAACCTGCAGATTTTTAAAATTTAAAAAAAGTAAAATGGAACATTTCATGATTTTTAACCTTTCCGGAGACGCTTAAGTGTGTCTCAAATGCTAACCCGCTCCCCTATATCGTGAGCCACGCTACGCGCATAAAGGTACAATCAATTGAAAATACGTTCAAGTTTCTTGGAGTACTGGTGACTATTTAAAGAAAAAGCTGTTAGCATGTGTTCAGAGTATGTTACCCAGTGATGTCTTCGCATATTTGATGCTTACCGTTGCTTACCTGCTCGTATTACTTGTTTTACACATACTTCTACCAGTTACTGCTGCTCTGATTATAGTTAATAGTGCAACTGTTCAGTTTGTACCGGGGTATAAATTAACTTACACTAGATAGCGATACAAATCGTGACTTTTACCCACTATATCCAATCATTTAATATATCTTCGGTTGTACGACATTAAATATCTTGAATAGCTTAATCATTCTTTTAGATCAATTGTAACCTCATACAGCATATGTTAAAAATTGTTTTCTTTTGTGTTATTACTTGGCTTTGTGTGATTACGGTATGTTGGAGGTATAAGATGCGTGCTCCAGCTAAACACCAAACCTGTAAGAACCGCAGTACGCCCATAATGTTACATGAATCATGTGGGATTGCGTTATAGCTGGTACACAGACATGAACCAGTTAATAATGTACTAAGGAGGAAAGTTTTTCTTGCGACGTTTATCTTGACAGGTCACTGTGTTATTCGACTTTACAAAGTAACTATAAAGAGGTGCTCTGGGGGAACGTCTTTAATTAGTAATCAAAACGTCCTCAGTCCCGGGTTCGAACCCCGCCACCGCTTATAATTTGAATAAAAATCATCAGCTTTGAGGGCCTAAGAGTTCAAATGGCTCTGAGCACTATGCGACTTAACTTCTGAGGTCATCAGTCGCCTAGAACTTAGAACTAATTAAACCTAACTAACCTAAGGACATCACACACATCCATGCCCGAGGCAGGATTCGAACCTGCGACTATAGCGGTCGCTCGGTTCCAGACTGTAGCGCCTAGAACCGCACGGCCACTCCGGCCGGCGCCTAAGAGTTCTGGCATAAGAAGTCACCCTCATTCTGTCAATGCCCTTGTCCATGAGTATGGAGGAGCGAAAAGAGGTTCAGGGCGCTCTTTTGCCCTTGTGGTGGGAAACGGCACCTAAAGGTGGAAGAATCAGCAGTAATCAATAGCATGAGGATGCAATGGAAACCGCTGCACTGAAGAGACATAGTGTGTATCCATAGTACATGTAGCCTGTAATTCAAAAATTGTCATAATGATCTCTCCATTGGCAAAAGGTTCCGGAATAGTCCGCCATTCGGGTTTCCTGGAGGGGACTGCTAAGGGGCAGGTGACCGTGAAAAGAAGATTAAATAACCAACGAAATGATAACGTTCTACGAGTTGGGGAGTGGAAAGTCAGAAGTTTGAACGAGGTAGGAATTTGAAAAGGGACATAGACTGTGATAAAACCGGAACAGAAGAGAATCGGAAAATCTGAGGTTAAGTGCTACAGACGAATGTTGAAAATTAGGTGGACACACAAGGTAAAGAATAAGGTGGTTATTCGCAGAATCGGAAAGGAATATATGAAAAACACTGAGGAGAAAAAGGGACAGGATTACATCTGTTAAGACATCACGAAAAAACTTCCATGGTGTTAGAGCGAACTGTAGGGGGTCAAAACTATAGAAGACAGAGATTGCAAATACATCCAGCAGATAGTTGAGGACGTAGGTTGCAAGTGCTAGACTAAGATGTAGAGGTTGTCACAGAAGAGGAACTAGAGGAGGGCCGCATCAAACCAGTCAGAAGACTGATGACTCAGATAAAATGAAATAAAAGAAGGAGGATTCCCTTTTGCCAGGAACCTACATATTTACATTAAAGTTGGAATTTAATCTCTTCGTAATATCGCTTCTTGGAACACTCTTCTGAGGAAGCAAATATGCTGCATTTGCTAATTACTAAACTGTGTTGTGTGTCGTATCTGCAGGTGAGAGGTATTCGATCGTGTTTCATTTAAAATTGTTTCCAAATA
The DNA here is from genome assembly GCF_023864345.2 of Schistocerca serialis cubense. Classification (NCBI taxonomy): domain Eukaryota; kingdom Metazoa; phylum Arthropoda; class Insecta; order Orthoptera; family Acrididae; genus Schistocerca; species Schistocerca serialis. The sequence goes on along the minus strand of NC_064644.1, from coordinate 311,798,541 downwards.
TTTTATTCAAGTGGTTCAAATGGCTCTAAGCACTATGGGACATAACATCTGAGGTCATCAGTCCCCTAGACTTAGAAACTACTTAAACCTAACTAACCTAAGGACATCACACACATCCATGCCCGAGGCAGGATTCGAACCTGCGACTGTAGCAGGCGCGCGGTTCCGGACTGAAGCGCCTAGAAGCTCTCGGTCTTATTTCAGGTGACGGCATATTGGGTGATTTGCGCGCCGGTGATAATGAATGATGAGGAGGACTACACAACAGCCAGCCCAGGAACGGAGAAAATCTCCAACCCGGCCGGGAATCGAACCCGGACCTGCTGCATTGTAGGCAGGCGGGCGGACGAAGTTGTAAGTGATTCCTCTCGATAACTGGACAGTAAATATTCTAAGTGCGTTCCTAATAGATTTCTGCAGCTAACTGTACTACCAAAAGAATTTTTAGAACCTTAGTTACTATGAATCTCTAGTCTGTAACGCTGCAGTCAGAATATATTTTCGTAGAAAAGCTGCAATTCCAGCCTCGTGTCCTTCTTCAAGAAAAAAAAATAGTAAGCCGTATACGAAGAACAAACAACAGAAATCGTAGATGCAGTGCCAATAATAACAGAGTCCGACCGTAACAGCGACAAGGACAGTAAATATTCTAAGTGCGTTCCTCATAGATTTCTACAGCTAACTGTACTACCAAAAGAATTTTTAGAAGCTAAGTTATTGTGAACCTCTAGTCAGTAACGCAGCATTTTCGTAGAAAAGCTGCAATTCCTGCCTCGTGCGCTCTTCAAGGAAAAAAAAAGAGTAAGCCGTATGTGAAGAATAAACAACAGATGTCGTAGATGCAGTGCCAATAATAACAGAGTCTGATCGTAACAGCGCTATTCACGCACTGTTTATTCTGTGTATAGCGGAATATTTCCGCCAGCGCAATGTAAGTTGTTAAACAGCTAGAAAATGCTGAGCCAAAGAATAGTGATTTTCCTGACACTGATGCGATCCTAAGCTATTTTTTCAACAGGAGCTCAGTCATTTCCTGTAAAGTGACAATGTCAGATTGTTAAGAACGTTAAACGCTCTTGGGTGGGTAGTTCAGCGTCGTCTTCATATTTTAACATGGACGCCCAACGTTACAAACGGCAACTTTCATATTATATGTGACTCATATGCGGTAGCATACGCCGATTAAAAATGAAAATAATGAAACTGAATGAGAACTTAAAACTGTGTGTCGTATGTGCAATAAACCCGGACATTTTCCACTCTCGCGTAACGCTCTAATAAACTGATTACAACATTGGCAGTCGAGGACAAATACACATGCTGTGAAATCACACATGGCAAAAGAGTAAGACGCAAAATAGTCAATTTTCCTCTGTCAAAACTAAACCAATGTGTCAGGAAATCTGAATAAAGTTACGCAGTTTCAAACAGTGGCTACTTTGCATCGACTCGCGATGCCCTCACGATCATAATAGGTTTCCTTCCTCACTGTGTAATGTAATTCCAGAGGAATACCGTTTAATTTTTCCATTTTCGGAAGTCTGTCTATTAATTTAAAATAAAGCCCTTTCGGCGAATTTTCATCAATTTGAGATGTAGTCCATTCGATTCAAACAAACCGCACGGTGGATTAAGAAAAGATGCAACTCTCGAAGAGAACGTCCAAGTCTTTTCTTCATTGCTCCCTTTAGATAAATATATGGTCGCCGATTCCTGTCACAGAACTGTTTCGAAGTCCTCAAGTGAACAGAAAGTCTTGATATACAGCGAACCCCTGTTCACATGGTTTTTAAATAGTGACGTATTTCATGTAATTTCTGTTGCTGGGAGCTGAGGAACATATTTAAAAGAAGCATTAAATCTGTTTTGTGTTGTTTTCGAAAACTAAAATATCAAATTAATGTCGGGGCTCCATAAACAGTGATGCATATAGCAAATTTTAAATGTATTTTGCATGAAATTGTAACAGAAGTATAATACAACATCGTCACAAAGGCTGTGTTTGAACTCTTTAGTATTTTCCTATTACGGTCCCATTGCCTGTGTCTATTGCTTTGTCAATTACTGGGAGACCAAAAGTTTGATCTGGGCATCCGCAATAGTCTCAACTTGATATTTTCCGCATAAACAAATTGTTACTGGAACTGAAAGTCATCAAGGAAAATATAATAGTGTCAACTGGGATCTACTCAGTCAATTTTATAGGTTGACACTATTTCGACAAACTTATTTATGAACAAGTATCATTACTTGAAAATTAAGTTCGTCGTAGATACGTCTAAATAAGAAACCAAATTGTAACTTACACCCATGATATAATTTTCATAGTTTGATCGAGGAGGATGCAGGTATCGTCGTCTGTTACGGACGTCTTCCACGTAATGTATCAGTGCGCAATATGCAAATCACTCGCATGACTCAAAGACTCTGTAATCAATGTTTTCGTCTGCTAGAGAAGTGTTATCTTTGGTTGAGTAGTGAGAATCATGTCTTCAAGCTGACTTTCAGTGTAGAGCCTTGATGCCTTTCCAAGCAGCTTGGCGCAGAGATTCCTTTTTAAATTTATTGACTTTCGGGAGGCACCCAATCAGCCAACTCAAAAGTGGAGTGTCAGTTGAGATGGCATGAACGTACGGTCAACACAACACCTAGTCCCCGAGGGGAGAAAATCTCCGACCAGGTCGGGAATCGAACTCGGGTCCCTTTGATTAACAAATCGCTGCATTGACCGAGAAGCCACCGAGCAGACGAGTTCGATACGGCCATGTGGACTTGCGGACACACTTCATCTGGCCACCGTCTGAAGCTGTGAACATCGTACTGCGCGCAGATGATTTGTAAAATTCATACGTTTGTCTTGTGTATTATTGAGATGGGCATTTCCAATCTGTAGCACTCGGAGATTATTAGTAAAATCGTTGCTTACGTGTGTTTTATTGGTAAAATGCAATATTAAATGATTTTTCATGTACATCTAGGGATATGCTTTTGCGACTGTGTAAGTATTTAAGCAAGGTAACGTCTTTATTCGGATCGCGTCTTTGTTCGAGTACACGTATTTTTCATTGAGTCATACGATGATGCAGGCCGTCTATCACGTTCCTTTCCCACTCTCTACGTAACATTAAGGGGGGGGGGGGGGGGAGTTATAAAGCATGTGGGGTTATTTTGCTGCTATTTGTTAATGTGCGGTATTGTACATCTGAATCTCCCGTTAGAGAATATCTGTATATATTGTTTACTCATTTTCGTGTATATTTTCTGTGTAATAACTGAAATTAATTTAAAATCCTTCACCATTTATTTTCCTCCCGAAGACATTTTTCAATATTACGAACTTTCATGCTCATGTGCAAGTGGTCTTATTTATCCTTTGTTCATACCAATAACATTTGACAGAACAACATATTTAAGATGAACTGCCTTCAGAAGAAATAACATTCAGATAAATTGCCTTGAGCAGACACAATATTTTCTTATTTTATGTAAAATGTTCACTTAAATAAGGTAAGTGCGGGTTACAGGGAATTTCAAGACGAATGCTGCGGCAAAGAAAGTTTCGAGACTTCGCATTTCAATGGATCACTTTCTTTTCGTTAGGTATTGGGACATACAATGTGCAGTTACGTTTGCATAGTACCATCGTTTGTGCATGGTGTTATAAAATTACACTGACAGACAGTATTAAAACGATTTAGGATATTGGTTGCAAATCTGTCAATTTATGTTAATAACCCCTTTGTACGTTCCGTTGTGCCATAACAGCTTGCTTACTACCTCATACTTCATAACAGCAGTCAAATCGTGTTGTTGTTAATCACGGGGTCATACAAAGGGAAATATTTTTAGGGTATTAAGAGCAGAGTCGAAAAAATAAAGTAGCGGATAGGTTTCAGTATTTACTCCAACTGAGGTCAAGATGGTTGATAACAACATAAACTATCGCTGCCGTTCAGTTTAAGACAAATTGCAACATAGTAACAGAGTTCCCCCACTCCAGACCGGGGTCTTTATTAAATAAATACTACACACAGAGAGAGAAAGTTATATTTGACGTCGTAATGTCAGCACAGGCTTCCTACATTTAACAGTTTACCGTTACACAAACTGGATGTTCCCGTGCCTGAAAAATATTGTAACCTTTACTGGAATTTGAGTTAAATCGTTTTTCACAAATATATGGCGTTTTGCTCAGATTATGTTAGTATCGAACATGTTTGCTAATAAAACAGTTAGTTTAAAGTATTTAAATATGGCTGCTGGGAAGGAAAACAGCTCACATATTATCGCACACAACTGTTAATTCTTCATTTGTAAAAAATTCAGAAATTTTAAGACTGACATTGAACATATAAAAGTGAAGTGCGAGAATCTTAGACTCCACAAGCACACAGGACAAGCGCCAAAGTTATTAGGACAATGCATTCATTTTCGGAAGTTGTGAGGTTGAAAATATCGTCCAGTCATTTTCGATTACGTTTTGTGTAGTTCCATAAAAATTATTTCACGTGAATGCCGAAAAATTATTTAAATAAAAATAAATGTTAATGTAAAACACATTAAATTGGCCTAAAAAATATAAAATAATTTCTCCTAGCCCCATATCCTAGACCCATACAGCGAGTCTGAAAATTTATGCTTGTAAATTTTTAAGAGCTATGACAGTACTTGTAATACACTCCTGGAAATTGAAATAAGAACACCGTGAATTCATTGTCCCAGGAAGGGGAAACTTTATTGACACATTCCTGGGGTCAGATACATCACATGATCACACTGACAGAACCACAGGCACATAGACACAGGCAACAGAGCATGCACAATGTCGGCACTAGTACAGTGTATATCCACCTTTCGCAGCAATGCAGGCTGCTATTCTCCCATGGAGACGATCGTAGAGATGCTGGATGTAGTCCTGTGGAACGGCTTGCCATGCCATTTCCACCTGGCGCCTCAGTTGGACCAGCGTTCGTGCTGGACGTGCAGACCGCGTGAGACGACGCTTCATCCAGTCCCAAACATGCTCAACGGGGGACAGATCCGGAGATCTTGCTGGCCAGGGTAGTTGACTTACACCTTCTAGAGCACGTTGGGTGGCACGGGATACATGCGGACGTGCATTGTCCTGTTGGAACAGCAAGTTCCCTTGCCGGTCTAGGAATGGTAGAACGATGGGTTCGATGACGGTTTGGATGTACCGTGCACTATTCAGTGTCCCCTCGACGATCACCAGTGGTGTACGGCCAGTGTAGGAGATCGCTCCCCACACCATGATGCCGGGTATTGGCCCTGTGTGCCTCGGTCGTATGCAGTCCTGATTGTGGCGCTCACCTGCACGGCGCCAAACACGCATACGACCATCATTGGCACCAAGGCAGAAGCGACTCTCATCGCTGAAGACGACACATCTCCATTCGTCCCTCCATTCACGCCTGTTGCGACACCACTGGAGGCGGGCTGCATGATGTTGGGGCGTGAGCGGAAGACGGCCTAACGGTGTGCGGGACCGTAGCCCAGCTTCATGGAGACGGTTGCGAATGGTCCTCGCCGATACCCCAGGAGCAACAGTGTCCCTAATTTGCTGGGAAGTGGCGGTGCGGTCCCCTACGGCACTGCGTAGGATCCTACGGTCTTGGCGTGCATCCGTGCGTCGCTGCGGTCCGGTCCCAGGTCGACGGGCACGTGCACCTTCCGCCGACCACTGGCGACAACATCGATGTACTGTGGAGACCTCACGCCCCACGTGTTGAGCAATTCGGCGGTACGTCCACCCGGCCTCCCGCATGTCCACTATACGCCCTCGCTCAAAGTCCGTCAACTGCACATACGGTTCACGTCCACGCTGTCGCGGCATGCTACCAGTGTTAAAGACTGCGATGGAGCTCCGTATGCCACGGCAAACTGGCTGACACTGACGGCGGCGGCGCACAAATGCTGCGCAGCTAGCGCCATTCGACGGCCAACACCACGGTTCCTGGTGTGTCCGCTGTGCCGTGCGTGTGATCATTGCTTGTACAGCCCTCTCGCAGTGTCCGGAGCAAGTATGGTGGGTCTGACACACCGGTGTCAATGTGTTCTTTTTTCCATTTCCAGGAGTGTATTTACAACGAAAAAGCATGGTTTGATTAGTACATAAATGATGCATGAATGGCTCACCTCCTAACTACTACCTATTGCATCAATCCCAAGATTTTAGTTATAAAACTTACACCTATTGGCATTGCTGTTTAAAATTCACAAGCATACATTTTCAGGACTATCTGTATGGGATTAGAAATCTGTTGGGTTAGGAGAAATTATTTTATACTAAAAAAAATGGTTCAAATGGCTCTGAGCACTATGGGACTTAACATCTATGGTCATCAGTCCCCTAGAACTTAGAACTATTTAAACCTAACTAACCTAATGACATCACACAACACCCAGCCATCACGAGGCAGAGAAAATCCCTGACCCCGCCGGGAATCGAACCCGGGAACCCGGGCGTGGGATGCGAGAACGCTACCGCACGACCACGAGATGCGGGCTATTTTATACTTTTCAGTCCATTTCATAAAAGTGTTATTTTAATAATTTACATTTAATTAATTTTTTTCTGCTTTTTAGTGATGTGAGTGTGAAATTCCTCAATGGATTTTAAGAATTTTGATGAGATTATACTTTTTATTGCGATACATATAGTTTTTACCTGCAGCGTCAACAGTGTACGTATATGTACACATATCGCACATATCTCCTCCTCTTCCTCTCTCTGTTCATCTCCTCTTCCTCACTCTTTCTGCTCAGTCGTGCTGACCGACTCGTATGCCGCTTAGAACGCACAACACACCAGTCCTGCAGGGCAGCCAAAATGTCAGGCTTTACAAACTATTTCCACTCCACCCCCTCGCCCCTACTGAACAGACCGAAAAGAAAACGAGTTGACATTGTATTTTCATCGAGTTCTGAGTTATATTTAAAATGTCAAGTCTCTGTCTCCTTAGTAAGTTTGTTTAAAACTGATTACAAAATTAGTAACGAACGCACACACAGACAAGAAACGACCTAAAGAAATCTGTTAAGAAAGACTATGGCTTTCCTTTAGAATATCTCTATTTCGGATATTGCCAACGTCGAGTAGACGTTTAAACTCCAACATTCAACCAACCAACACGTGATTACTACCGAAGCAACGATTCCTAGTAATTTGTACGAGTCTGGAGCCGGCATTCAGTTTGTACGCGACATCGGCGGTAATGGCCGTACACCGGCGGGTCTTTCACGGACAATGGAGGGCAATTAACGTGGAGGCCTGTGAATAATAAACGAAGCGCAGTACGCTTCTAACAAGAAGAGGACACAAAATTCAGTTCTAAGTTCATCTCAGAAATAATAGCCACTCCAGCATGAACGGACGAAACTACTGCAATGATCTAAATTACGTACAAACAGTATTTTGAAGCTTCTTTGAGACCGATAGAGAATATACTACCACGAAATGTAATAAACAGTATAAATTTATCGTATTCACTCGTTTGTACAGTACACAAGACTAATGACAGAAAGTAAGAGTTACATGTTGTTAGCAATCGTGCAGAGCCCGGAAAACGAAAGGCCGGCACATGAGCTTACTGCATTCGTCTATCAGTTTCATTGAATGGTATCTTTAATATTATATTTATTTTTCTCCAAATTGAATCATGCGAGATCTACGTTGCATCTGATGTCACCGCAGAGATATGAGAATTCACCATACAACAGTGAAGCACCCATTGGTTCAACACGACAGGATTCCCAAATCAGTGGGCTGCAGTTTCTGCTGTATCTGCGTTATTACCAACACAGTACCCATTTCGTAAGGAATTCATCGAGTACTGACTGAAAGCTGGTGATCTCTGCGATTATTCGCTGCTTCTTTCTTGCTGAGCGACCGTAAAGTTCTATGTAGTTCTCAGTCTTCGTATTTTGGTGGCATTTAAAGTGTTTCCTGTAACTGTAGGTGTACTGAAACGTAACAGCGTACACTGGACGTTTCCTGCTTGAGAATTAAGCTTGTTGGGACCTGTCGTTTGGTTATCCGTGCACGAAAATGATGTCTGGTTATTCCGTACCCAGGCACAATGCCAACTCACATGTGTAATCGACCGTAATCTATAACTTACAAATAAAGATTGCAGTCTTACATCCCTTTACGTCAGGACTAACTGTGTCGGAATACACATCACTGCCGACCGGAGTGGCCGAGCGGTTCTAGGCGCTACAGTCGGGAACCGCGCGACCACTACGTCGCAGGTTCGAATCCTGCCTCGGGCATGGATGTGTGTGATGTTCTTAGGTTAATTAGGTTTAAGTAGTTCTAAGTTCTAGGGGACTGATGACCTCAGAAGTTAAGTCCCGTAGTGCTCAGAGCCATTTGAACCATTTACACATCACGCCATCTAAATTGTATTAATGGAATATCTTTTCAACATCCCTCATGATATAAGGCAGTGTATTAGCATCTACAAGCCCGAAATATCAGTGTCACATGTCAACATGTTCTGGTATTCTAGTAGCAAAGTTATCCAGCTTTTCCTCCTTTCGGCTCAGCTGTTTCTGTACCAGAGTTACTAATCTCAGGCTAAAACATTTGCCATCCTCAATTATTAAATTTCTATCATAACAGAAGCTGTCTGTAGAAATCAGAGAAACGTTAAAATTATATTAGTAAGTAGGAAGGCCAACCTTCCTACTTACTAATATAATTTTAACATTTACAGTGCCGAAGTACTGAAATGTCGAAAAACAAGTTCAACTAAAACACTGTGCTTAGGCTGGAAAACTTGGAGCGTCGGCGCCGATCTACATCGTAAGCAAAATAGAGGCAGACAGTTTCCATTCAGCCAGAAGCATTCGGCCGTCCGCTGCTTATAGCTCTGCGGCCTGCGAGCTAACGGAGTGGCGTCAGACGCAGCAATCCCGATAAGGAAAGACTCTGTGTAAATCATTGCTTACACAAACACCCCGACGGCATGCAAATGCGAAAGTGTTCAGATTAATGTGTACACAGGCGGCGGGCACGACGGCGGACGGCGGAGGACTAAACGCCGCGTACGCCGGTGTTAATCCTACGCAGACATCTCACTCACCGCAAGTTTCGGTTCCTCTGTTAGGCAAGGCACGTCGTATTTGCGAGTACCAAGGACGTGCTTTAATCGTCTTACTCACGGCGAGCGTTGGCTGCACTGTCAACGGACGCCGCATTTGCTTAGGCTGTTTTTTAAAGGTCGTGGTTCTTGAAAAAATTTTCCCACGGCTGGGATTCGTCCGCCCGCGTTACAAGTTTCACTGTAGAGGCTTACTGCTACAAGACACGGAAGGAGCTTAGCCTTCTACCCACTCCAAAGGAAAGGACGGTTAGATTTCGACATTGTGTCGACTTCGATATCGTTGGAGAACGACTGTTAGCTCGGTGAGTCATAGACAGGGACAGGAACGATGACGAAAAACTTGTGTGTAACGTCCTGTCAACGACGGAGCGCAAGCTAGTATTTCGGAAGGACGGAGAAGGGAACTCGCTGTGTCTTTGGAACGTTTCTTTCGTCCGTTCGTCGGAGCTCCTGTCGCACAGCACTAAGTCCCACTTGAGGTCGCAGATGTCACGCACTCTTAAGCCATCCTCACATGGGACGAGAAAGCGTTTGTGCACGAGGAGGTGGTCGAATTATATGACATTTAAAATTGGAATTTTAAGTTCTATAGCAGTCCTCAGCGTGTAAAGTCAGATTTTTACTTCGTGACGAGTAACATGGCCAATGAGATGCAAGATCGCTTTCTACGTCACAAGCCCAACTTGGGAGACGTCATATTCGATCTCGTCGTTTTTAGTTAAAGCTCATATTTGACGGATTCTGTATTGTCCTATGAATATATCCTGTTTCGAAGCACCAGCACATTAAAGATCTCTCCAAAACGTGCGATTTGTTGTAAAAAATGACGACAAACGTCACTGACTGGTGGTTAAAATTTTTCGTATTTGTTGTTTTGGTTTAACTTAGGTGCCACGAGTGTATGCCGTTTCAATGTAAAGGCGCATTGAAAGTTTATCATAAATATAGTTAAATGTCCTTTAATGACATATCGACGGTTAAAGCCTTCAGGACACGCTAAGATGAAACACGTTGTCGCTAGTTACGTAAGTTTACTGTAGTGTACTGAACAGATGCGTAGAGCTACGAAGTCTGAAAGATTATTTCAGTCAAATCAAAAATTTACTTAAAGAAAGAAGCTGGTTCGCGTCTTGTTGCAACCAAATATTTTTCGTATTCACCTTCAAGTGTCTAAAAGAGTCTGGAACCTTGTTATTAATTTAACAGAAATTTGTTTTGCAACCAGCAGAAAAATGCTCCTATCGAAGAACGTAAAAGGTGAATATGCTCCTGTTTATTAAAAGACCAACTGAAGAGTGGGATACCATCTGCTTCGTTCTATGTTATTTAGCACCTTTAAAAATTTTCCCAAAAATTTTGGCATGCGAACATATTCATGCTCTTTTTAACTTGCAGCTCACCTCTCGCTCCCACGAGCACCCCTAACTGTAACTCGCTTACTCCCACTTGTGCGTCGCTGTCAGTTGGTCATACCCATCACCTCCCACTTGCCCATTCTCACTCGTTCATGCAGATTAACTGATTGTCAATACCTCTTCGCGTCTATCTGTCATAGTCTCCCGTGTCGCAGCCACAGTCTCCTTCCTTCTGTCCTACTACTACTGCCTCCTCTCACTGTCACTGTCTAGTTCTTGGTCTCTTTTTCAGCTACTGTCTCATTAATTCCTTCCCACTGCTGTTGTCTCTTCTCGCTGTCACTGTCTCATTCTCACTGTCAGTGTCATATACTCTGCCTCTTATTATCACTGGCGGTCACCCACTTGCACTTTCTCCTTCTCTTTATTGCTCTCCCACTGGCACCGTCTCCTTCATTCTTTTCCAAGCACTGTTCTGTCGCTGTCAGTTATGTTCCAGTGCCAATGTGTCCCTCTCTTTCTCACACTGCCACTATCTCGTTCGCTCTTTCTGTACCACAACAGGTTATGTCACTCATACGAAATGAACCTTATGGGTCAGTAAAATTTTGATAATTTACTTATGTGAAAATGGAATAATGCAAACTATGTAATTTTAAACTTCAGTCCGGAGATTTTATGTGCACAAAAATTGTGCATGTGCTTCAGTGCTACAACAACGTGGGGTTCGCAAAAACCTTCTTATGATAACGGAGAAACCTTACAGAATTTTTTTTCCAAGCTACGTCACTTTATAAACTACATTTTCGCCCCGCTTCGGATATTACGTACGTATTTTACGTGTAAAAGTAGGGTAAATTTGAACGCCTGTATCTCGGAAACAGATGACGTTATCAAGAAAATTTTCAAAGCTGTTCGAAATTGGAATGTTAGTAATATACTGTAAAAGTTACAGTCATTTGCTGTTCATAGCAGTCTTGGAATCCGCGACTTGGCTTTCGAACCCAAAAGCATGCTTTGTTTTCTCAGGAACCGCAATTAACTAAATGGTGCCTCCATAAGTCCATTAAGACGCATTGAAGACCAATACACCACTTCTAATGGAAAAGAACCAATTGATTTGCTCCATTTGCCTAATGCAGAGGAAGTGTGTAATATTCACACTTCGACTCTGTACAGTAAGATAGTTACAGTCAGACGATTATTCAGTTGGGTCATAAGGGCTATGCAAAATACTTGACCCTATATTGCTAACATCAACAGAGCCCGAGGTATAAGCCCGGGAAAATCCCGTTTTCATGTGTAGTGTTTTGGAACATATTAGGTAGCTTACCGATATTCGAGCGCATTTCTTAAGTTTGTCTGAGTTTTGTGAATATTCCAAGGAACATAGACTAGCAAACTGCAAGCTAGCCTTCTACATCTTTGCCTGATTCGATCACGATTGCGTATTTATTTATTCGTCTACAGAATTGCGAAGTTATTGGACACAAAATTCCTTTATAAATGTTATGTAACAGTAAACAAACGGTTTTCTGGCTTTTCGTACTTGAAGTAGAATATTTTGCACTTTCTTGCTTGAAGCCTTAATTTACACATGTTATAAAAACTGTGCTACTGAAAAGAATCAGTGTTATAGTGAGAGTGACCTTACACTTTTACTAAAAAGTGAGAATGATCAAATAAAATGTATCTTATGCGGAACACAATTCTAATTTTGTATCGCATTGTGTGTAATTGAAATTTTAAGAGCTATTATCCTTACCGACTGGACAGGAAACTTTCCTCTTTGCCATAGGCTAATGAAGTTCTTATCTACCCATAGCAAGAACCGAACAAAGCTGATAGACTACTGACAAGGGAGGAAATGTGCGTTTTGACAGAGCTAACGTATTAGTTTTACGCGGGTCCATTTTCGTAAACAAACTGTACGGTTTGTGAGTCAAATAAAGCGGACAACTGCCGCTGGAGAACGTCGCGGTCGCACGCTATGATGAAGAACACACTCCGTGTGATGCACCACGATGTAAAACACGTCTGGAATGCTGCAAGATATGGCTTTAGCAGCGTGCGGCGCGCAAGACAAATTGCACGACATCCTGCTCCGCAAAATAAAGCAGAAGCGTTCATTGGCGTGCGTAGTTTACTACTTTACAATGTCACACTATCCAAGCAGTTTAAACAAGGGTCGGCACCCTTACTTTGTCTCAAGAGACAGAGTTAAGCTTCTCACTACTCCAAGGTAAATAACTGATAGTCCTGCAGCTATCTAGCTACTTTCAGAAAAAATGGCTCTGAGCACTATGGGACTTAACATCTATGGTCATCAGTCCCCTAGAACTTAGAACTACTTAAACCTAACTAACCTAAGGACATCACACAACACCCAGTCATCACTACTTTCAGAAAGATCCGACCTATGGACTGGAATATGAACACCGCTCACAATTCATACAGTACCTCCAGTTGGCTCTTAGCAACTTTTGCTGATAATCTTCACAAAAGCAAAACGAGAATATATTTCAGACTACATAGGGAAAGAGTGACAAAAAAGTGCCATTGGAATTTCTAAGGAAACTAATATAATTTGTCTTCAACCAAAACGTTACCAAGTGCTTCGCATTCACTTAAAACCAACCGACCAACTAGCTTCTTGGCTTCACAATCTAGTTTGAGAATTCTGTCCATTGAATGTGCCCATACTCGCTAAATTACATTCTCCTACCAGGCTGTAAACCCGATGAGCACTCCACATCCATGAATGGGGAACGCCCTTACCAAGTCTCTCAGCTTTCTGTACTCGAAGCAATACTTGGTGTATCACTAAATCTTCGATTACAAAAATCAATAACACTCTCCGCTTCGCAAAGTCTACGACTCCAATATCCAGGAGGCTGACGCGCGAATTCCATACAATTACAAGAAATTATTTAACATTCAGTCCTTTGGATCATCTACACGCAGTAGCCGCTTTCAGGCAATTTCATTCTCCCTGTCCGGCTCGTGGCGACCACTCCACTGAAAAATGTTGTTTACTGCCAAGACTTTTAAAACTTTTATTTTCCAGCAGGTGCCTGGAAACAAACGTCTTCCTACGAAAATCAGTTGCCCTTGAACCAACCTATTACATTTCCTCCACAGCCGGCTTTGAGGATTAGAGAAACCGGCCCATGACTTCCAGGCTGGAGAAACGTCCTTCCACCAGATACCGACTCCGGCGTAGTATACAGCCACAAGCGCGGTCGGGAAATGATATGGCTGGACGGGGATCTGAAACGATGGCCTCACAAATGCGAGCTGAGCTTCTTACCACAGCACCATCTCGCTTGATTCATACACTGGGAATTATCCGTGGTCCCTTCGTCGACGAGACCCAAAAAGCAGTAGAGAGCCAGGCGCCCGAGTTGATGTCATGTTCCTTGACTTCCGAAAGGTTCAGATTGTTCAAATGGCTCTAAGCGCTATGGGACTTAATATCTGAGGTCATCAGTTCCCTAGATTTAGAACTACTTAAACCTAAGTAACCTAAGGACATCACATACATCCATGCCCGACACAGGATTCGGACCAGCGACCGTAGCAGCACTTCCGGAAGGCATTGGATACATTTCCGCACCAGCGAACCCAATAAGCGCTTGAGCTGTGTGACTGGATTGAAGAGTTTCTATCAAGCAGAACACAGCATATCATTCTCAATGCAGAGAAACCTTCAGACCCTTAAGTAAATTTAGGTGTACCCTAAGTGAGGGTTATAGGTCCATTAATTTTGACAACATATATAAATGACCCTCACATAAACAGGTGTCGGCATAAAGACCCATTATTGTATATTTACACGATTTCAGAACAAACACCGGAAGGAAGTCACGTCCGTAAAATATCTAGGAGTGTGCGTAAGGGGTGATTTAAAATGCGATGACCACATAAAAATAATCGCAGAAAGGCGGATGCCAGACTGAGATTCGTTGGAACAATCCGCAGGAAATGTAGTCCCCCAACATTACCATGGAAACGAATTTAATTTGTCTCCAACCGAAACATCACCAAGTGCATCACATTCACTTAAAACCAACCGACCAACTAGCTTCTTGGCCCCACAATCTAGTTTGAGAATTCTGTCTATTGAATGTCCACATACTCGCTAAATCACATTCTCCTACCACATTGTAAACCCGTTGAGCACTCCACACCGAAAAATGCGAAACGTCCTTACCAGGTCTCTCAGCTTTCTGTGCTCGAATAAATTCTTGGTGTATCATTAAACCTCCTTACAAAGCCCTAGTTCGACTAATACTTGAATACAGCTCGTCAGTCTGGGATCCCGAAGAGATGGGACTCATAATGGAAATAAAGAAGATCCAAAGAAGAGCAATTTGTTTCATTATAGGCTCATTTATTCTCAGTAAGCCCAAAAGCGTCATGGAGATCCTCAGCCAATTCCAGTGGCAGATGTTGCAAAAAAGACATTCTTTATCACAGTGTGCTTTACTGTTAAAGATCCGTGAATGCACGTTCCTAGAAGAGTGAACCAACATACTGCTGTCTCCTGCGTATATCTTGAGAGATTCGAGCCCACACAGAAGGTTACCAGAAATCGTTCTTCCAGCGACTGAAACAGAAATGTACCCTTCGCCGCACGCCATAAGGTGGCTTGGGGAGTACAGGTGCACGTGTCGACTAAACAGTTTTAACATTCACCTTAAATTATTTAGAGAAACTTCACTCATAGCAGCAAAGCTCTGCCTTCTGACCCAGATCCAATCGGTACCGACCAACCCCTGCGCCATCTACTACCAATGGCGTCATTTGGATGCGAAGGGCAAGTGGTCAGCACACCCCTCTCCCGACCGTTGTCGGCTTTCTTGACCTGGGAGAAGATATTTCGTAATCAAGCAGCCCCTCGGTTAGCACCAGGATGCCTTGTTCGCGCGTTTTCAGTCCATCCACCAAGGAAAAATCTACGGCTGTGCCGGCAATCTAACTTGAGTCCCATCCGTAGACACACTGACAACGAAACTAATGAGGGTACTGAATCAGAATAACAGGCCAGGGAAACCTAGGTCTTCAAGAATAGGAGGGGGGTCAGTGCCCTCACCACTCCAACAGTTACTTTGGCTCATCGCACACCGACTTTCGGGAAGAATGATTAGAGGCTTGCTGGCAACTCTGCAGCATTCGCCCTGTTCTACAGGAGAGTGCAACTAGAGGTCCCAGTCAGCGGATCTGCCAAGAAATGAGGCGTAGGCAGTTTTAGCCCCCTGCGGTTGCAATTCATGTTTCATCTCAACTGCAGTGAACGATAGAAAGGGTTTCCACGTATCGTCAGATATCCTCTGAAACTCTTACTAAGAGAGGATTTAATGAGAAAACTGCGTAATGTTTATATACGTATGTGAGCATAGCATGAAACATAAGGGGCGATAAAAAATTTTCCGTTTGAGGGCTTTGCTGCAGCGTATATGCAACTTCGCGCGATTCAGATGCAGGTATATCAGCACCGACATGTAGGCAAGGGATTAGTGTGGAATTCGTGTCTTGCCGACGTGCGAGCGGTAAATACGCAAACATGAAATATGGCGGGGTTATTACCAAATGCTTCCAAACAGGAACGACATGCTGATATTCTTTCGTCGGCTGCCGAAGGACAAACACCGGTAGACATCCATCGGAGAATGAAGAATGCGTATGGAGCAGCATGTCTGTGGAAAGCCAACGTTGTGGAAGGTGCACCAAGGGATGCTGCCACTTGATAACTCAAGTCCCCATATTTCAATACCGTAACATAGATGTTACTCCAGCTCAAATGGGGAACACTCGAGTACTCGCCCTGTAGACCCGATTTCTCGCCATGCGATTATCCGTTTGAAGTCAAGCATTGAAGATTAGATTTCGAAGTGCTACAAACAGCAGTCATGCTGATTGACGGACTTCTTCCGTTTATTTAGCAGATGAATTAAACGCCAGTTGATTTGCGTTCAGATGCAACGATGTTCGCCAAACGAGAAACATATGTGTGCGTGAGTTCGCCTATTGTAATCGTATAAAACAGGAGCGTCCACAGCAAGCTCGCCATGAAGTAGAAGAAAAGGCAAGACTTAGTCACATAGAACGTTGAAATAAACATCCTGCTTCACGTTAACGGCGACCTAAGTGAGTGGACCCAAGTCATTGTATGACAAACACTCCCAGAGCATCACAAAACTACTTCTGGCCTGAACTACATCGCCCACAGTCGACGCCTTGCGTCATTTGAAAAGAGGCAAAAACACGACTCCGCGAATGACCGTGCACACCTCCAGTCGGCTTCTGTGTAGTTTCTACATCTACATCTACATCCATACTCCGCAAGCCACCTGACGGTGTGTGGCGGAGGGTACTTTCAGTACCTTTATCGGTTCTTCCTTCAATTCCTGTCTCGTATTGTTCGTGGAAAGAAGGATTGTCGGTATGCCTCTGTGTGGGCTCTAATCTCTCTGATTTTATCCTCATGGTCTCTTCGCGAGATATACGTAGGAGGAAGCAATATACTGCTTGACTCCTCGGTGACGGTATGTTCTCGAAACTTCAACAAAAGCCCGTACCGAGTTACTGAGAGTCTCTCCTGCAGAGTCTTCCACTGGAGTTTATCGATCATCTCCGTAACGCTTTCGCGATTACTAAATGATCCTATAACGAAGCGCGCTGCTTTCCGTTGGATCTTCTCTATCTCTTCTATCAACCGTATCTGATACGGATCCCACACTGGTGAACAATATTCAAGCAGTGGGTGAACAAGTGTACTGTAACCTACTTCCTTTGCTTTCGGATTGCATTTGGATTCTTCCAATGAATCTCAGTCTGGCATCTGCTTTACCGACGATCAACTTTATATGATAATTCCATTTCTGTGTGGTTTGGTCGATTCCAAACGTGCAACTTTATTCACTACTGTAAGAAATGGCCTTTTACAAGCCATCCGTCTCCTAATGTCCTTTGCGCGTAGTTCCCTAAGCAGTTTTCGATCGGAAACTGACTGAGAAATCAACAGCAGCAGTTGCTGTCGGGTTTGGAAGGGCTTGCAATGAAAAGGCGTGAGACTTCTCTGAGCGCTGTCGTAAGGATCTTTTTACGACCGCTGACATGCACTTGTTACAGGGCTACGAATAATGTGCCATTGCTTGTGTGTGTAATCCGCATTGATACACTACCAGATAGGGCAACTTCAGTCATGGTGTGATCATGGGCACCACAAAACACGATACCTCTTTCTGCCTTGCTGTCACACTTCGAGACAGTTACCGAGCGAGGTGGCTGTGTTTAGCACACAGGGCTCGCATTCGAGTGGACGACAGTTCAAATCCGCATCCACCAGATTTACCGTGATTGCCCTAATCACTCCTTTTGAAAGGGCACGAACGATTTTGTTGCCCATCCTTGAAACATTCCGAGCTTGTGCTCCGTCTCTAACGACCCTAATCTTTCTTTCATTTCGAAACTGACCCACCCAACAGAGCAGGTTTCATACAAGCCAGTGGTAGATATAGTCCAAGGCCCTCAGAATACTAAAACTGTTTCGTTAAAGAATCCGTCGAGACACGAGTAAAGGACCTATCGGGTTAGCGAAGGATGGAGAAGGATGTCGACCATCCCGGCATTTGCCTGAAGCAATTTACGGAAAGCACTGTGACTTCAGCTACAACTTAGTAAGGCACAGAAATTTGCACTTTCATAGAAAAGAGGAAGGACACACCCTGCAAAAAGAACGAACTGACGTCGGCGGTAGGCAGGCGAGGACCACGTGAAAGACAGGCAGCTTGGCGTACGTCACACCACGTGACACTGCGGGGGTTACAAGTGCCAGAAGCAGTCTCCGGCCGGCAGCGGGTAACGGTTTCAGACGAGTTTAATAGTCTTTAACTGTGCTTTTAAATGCATACAAGCACCCGATAGCACACAATAAGAACCTTAGTGGGTACCTTTACACCGACATGTTTATTTCCCGTGGTCCCTGCAAGAGGCGGTTGGTTGGTTGATTTGAGGGAGGGGACCAAACAGATAGGTCATCGGTCCTATCAGGTTAGGGAAGGATGGAGAAGGAAATCGGCCGTGGCTTTTCTAAGGAGCCATCCCGGAATTTGCCCGAAACGATTTAGGGAAAGCACGGCAAACCTAAATCAGAATGGCCGGACGCGGGTTTGAATCGTCGTCCTCCCGAATGGGAGTCCAGTGCGTTAAACACTGCGCCACCTCGCTTGCTAAAGAACTGCAGACAAAGTGACTAGTGTGACATAACAATTCGTTGTGGGCCTCGTATTTATCGTGTGCCCTGTGAGCAGAACAGCAGCTGGCACACCTCCAGCCGGTGTCTCTGGGCGCAAGCAAGTCGTAGGCGGTGGGGAGCGCAGGTATTATACCGCGCGTCCGCCACCTGACGATGATAACGTCCTCGTTTGCTGAAACACTGTAGAGTCAAAGTTGAAGCAAAGATCCGATTGTAAGTCTGTGGACTATTTCTTCGCAAATAGGACGAGTAATTTGAGCATGGAAATTTGCTTCCTAAACAGCAATTCTGTCAGGAAATTCTGCAACAGCATATGTGCGCAGCATTTATTTCTCCAAATACTTCTATTTCCTGTCTCACTGCTTACGTATGACTCAAACCCGCCCTAGTCAACAACTGTGTAGGATGCCGGTGAACCTGAACCAAATTCAAAATGGTTCAAATGGCTCTGAGCACTATGGGACTTAACATGTGAGGTCATCAGTCCCCTAGAACTTAGAACTACTTAAACCTAACTAACCTAAGGACATAACACACATCCATGCCCGAGGCCGGATTCGAATCTGCGACCGTAGCGGTCGCGCGGTTCCAGAGTGAAGCGCCTAGAACCGCTCGGTCACAACGGCCGGCGAACATGAACCCTTGTACTCTCTACGTGTTCTGCTTGGGGAAGCAGGTGTAAATAGCTGTTTCTTCTTAAATGCAGCGTCATCTCTTAGGTTCATATGGTTCATATGGCTCTGAGCACTATGGGACTTAACATCTGAGGTCATCAGTCCCCTAGAACTTAGAACTACTTAAACCTAACTAACCTAAGGACATCACACACATCCATGCCCGAGGCAGGATTCGAACCTGCGACCGTAGCAGTCGCGCGGTTCCGGACTGCAGCGCCTAAACTGCGCGGCCACCGCGGTCGGCCATCTCTTAGGTTTTCACAGCAATATTGATTAATGGTGTGTTTCCGGGTATTATGCCGTGTTGTTGTCCCCATTTTGTGCAGAATCTTTCGACGATCCACCCAACCGTCTTCCTCAGGTGCCGTGAGTTTTGCTGTTGTGTGTATTTGTCTCCTGGATTCCAGCCCTGTTGAGAGTTTCCCCGCTGTGTGCAATCGCTGTCTGGATTCCAGCCCTGTTGAGAATCTGGTTGAAGTGAAAGGCAGCGAATGCACACAGCGGGACAACCCGCAGCACCTGAAAAAGACGCCTGGGTCGATCGTCGAAATATTCTGCTTAAACGCCAAGGGGCCCAGATTCGATTCCAGGCTGGGGCAGGAGATTTTCTCCGCTCAGGGACTGGGTGTTGTGTTGTCCTCATCATCATTTCATCCCCATCTCCAACGCGTAAGTCGCCCAATGTGGCGTCGAATGCAATAAATACTTGCACTCGGCGGCCGAACTTTCCCGAATGGGGGACAATGCCTTACGCTCATTTCCATTTCTGCTTAAAACGAAACAGCAACACGGCAGAGCACCCGTAGGCACACTATTAATAAATGCAGTGTGCTTAAAGAAGATTCATCCGATTTCGCAGCACTGTTTCTACACGGAAGCAGTCAGAAACTTGGCGTGAATTTTAAAATACGCATCAGCTGACAGGACAGAACATCGCCACACGAGCACCTGCATCAAAGAGCAGTTTTTAGCAATGAACTGCCACGACGATGGACCGCGCAGTAGAAGTACGGGACGAGTTTGTCTACCGTCGTACTTCTGGTGGAGGACGCATTGGACATTTGCATGAGATAAGTGAAAAATTTGTTCCCAAACGTAATCGTTAACAGTGCCGCAAGAATTTATGTTGTTGTTGTTGTGGTCTTCAGTTCGAGACTGGTTCGATACCGCTCTCCACGACACTGTAACCTGTGCAAGCCTCTTCATCTCCGAAGAACTATTTACATGCAAGTAAATAGTAAGGGGCGATCAATTCCTTTCGGAGGCCGTATAGTCCAGAATCGGTGTGCCAATCCGGCGAAATCGCCGTGAACACTGAGGCAATCATCCCACCGAAGCATCAGTTTGAAGAAGTCTTGCTGCCTGAAGCTGTCTCTAACTGTCTACTGCACGTCCTTACCGCCGACTATTCAAGGCCTTTCTAAGGGATCGAAGGCGTTATAATTCATGGATAGATATCAGGACCATACAGTGGCTACTTGAGTGCCTCCCAATTGAGATCGCGCAACTTCTGCGTCACGACATTTGGGATACGGGGACGTGAAGCAGCAGCAGTCCTTGGCGCACCATTCCACAACGGTACTTTTCGACAGACACTCTGCCCCGTACGCATTCTTCACTCTCCGATGGATTCTACTGGCAGCCAGGAAAGAATAACACCACGTTGGTACTGTTTCTACGCCATAGGGTACATTGCCACATTTACAGCACATTTGTCAAAATGACACAAATGCTACAATAGTCCCTTGTCTGAATGTCGGTGCTGATGTACCCGCAGCGAAGTCGCGCTACGTTGCATTTACGCTGCAGAAACACACGCAAAGGGAAACCTTTTGATTCACCGTAAGTTTTCAGCTTTATTCATTAAGATGGCATTGTCTTGTGAAATTGGAGGATTTTTTTAAATACCCTCTGTTTCTTGTATTACGTTGTACCAGTTGGCGAATATTCTCGTGATTTTGCGCGCGCACTGAAATAGAATACGACATGTTTATTAAACCAAAAAATTGGTGCATATGTACGACCAATCATAATTAAATTAACATTTCCTTGTTGTCAAGAGGTACCGGAGAATGTGGGAAGCTATGGGGCGCACAGCTATGAAGAAGAGCAGATATGAAATAGGGTCCACACAAGCGTTACGTCAAAACCCTGTTTACACAGCTGCAGAGTCTTGTAACTGCTTGCGCAATAGTAGCGAGCGAGCCCAGGCCAGACTGTATGGCCTTCTCGTCACGAATTTGTCACCACCACTATCAGTACCTCCGACACCCTAATATGTACTCTGGCAGGCACAAGTATCTTTGCGGTACTGATATTCTCATAGTTGTGTACGCCATGACGATCCTGACGTATAAGAGGTCTGCTCAAAAAATCCCCGAACTTTATCCACAAAATATTTCTACGCTTAACTTCTACTTATTGTGCATGATCGTCCGGGCACAGTGGTCACCACAGCCTCTCGGACTACCCTAGCACGCCTCCCATCAGACCCAAATTCTCAACTTGTACCACACGCTACTGATGTAGTACCAATGCTCATTAGCCCCGTTACTCACGGCATCTCGTCAATTCCCTGAAGACTTCGAGCTTAGCGCGCATCTGCATTAAAGGTATCATTGGCCGTCATATCCCTAATTACATATATGTGGTGTCTGTTCTTGCAGACATGTGCGAAAGAACAGACGCCCCATACATATTTTTACTGTCTAGTTTCTGTGTTATTTGGCCAAGTGAAGATGTCCAGCTTCATGTACCGCTGTGAGCAATGGCCGTTTACTAGATACGCGACTAGCCGGCCGCTGTGGACGAGCGGTTCTAGGCGCTTCAGTCCGGAACCGCGCTGCTGCTGCGGTCACAGGTTCGAATCCTGCCTCGGGAATGGATGTATGTGATGTCCTTAGGTTAGTTAGGTTTAAGTAGTTCTAAGTCTAGGGGACTGATGACCTCTGATGTTAAGTCCCATAGTGCTTACAGCCATTTGAACCGTTTGAAGATACGCGACTATAATTGGCTATTGCACGCTGTTCGCTCCGCAGTGTTCGCTCGGAAACTGGTTGAGGCGGACCAGCGTACACTGACAGCAGCAATTCTTGTCGGGTTGGAAAATGATTATCGTTGACAGCGGGTGACAGACATGTCTCCGGTCCCCTTCGGTTAGGATATTTTTACGACCATGGCTGCGAATGCTACACACTTCCCTTTAGTCACGTTGGACAGCCCGCGTCTGGCATCTTCTTCCACGGTGTGGCCATAGGCAGGTCCAAACATGGTAGCTCCTTTCTGCCATTCCGTCACGTCTCCAAGTCGACCTACTTTACTCCTTTGATTCCATACGGTGGACTGGCACATGCACAACACTCGACTGTCACGACTTAACGCCAGCGGTGGAGGGTCAAGTGACCACCAGGCACCAGATCTATACAATCAACGGCGCTCCAAAGCTGCCAGTATGCTCTTTGAGGTGAGTGACAAAATTTTGTCTCGTGAGCATACTTTCCAGACTTGACTTGGCGTTCACCTCTGTCCACGTCGTGTTACAGACCGATACCGACAAGCTTCGAGGTAGGGGTGAGAAAAGTCGACCGGCTAAAACCGATACCGGTATCTTAGTTCTGAATAACCAGTATTTTTCAGCATTTGTTTGGTCTCAGCTGTAACAGCGTCTTTTTTATTTTTTACTAACAACCTGGTAAAAAACCGATATATGGTATAAATTAGCCATAGCAGCAGTGCTAAATTTTTTCCGTTTTTAAATAAACTTTTTTTTAAAAAAACGAGTAATTTTTATTCGTAACATTTCCATTGTTTTGAAATATTGGTTTTTAAACAGACAATGAGAAGAGCGATCAGTGCTATTTCAATAGCAGTGCCGAGAGAAACGAGCAACAAGCACAAGAACATAAGAACTGGTACAGCATTACTTAGACAATAATGTATCTGTTACCACGTGGGCGTGGCCTGTTAGATGCTACGCATATACACGCAGTGTGCAAGACTTATCCCGTCTGGTCTGCACGGTAGTTTCTCGCTGTTGTCGTCACACATCAGTTGTATTACAGAATGGCAGCATCTCTAGACTGAAACTATATCAATAAAGTAAAACGCTCTATTTCCTTTAGAAGATTAAAAACGGGAGATCTGCAACAGACTTGCGACCTCTCATAAGGAGAAAACTTAAAACCTTACAGTTCATTCATAGTTTGCAATAAAAATAGGAAGTAGCTGATCTCCTGCCCGTGCCTATATAATATGCCTTTATCTGCATGTAGTCCTTGAAAAGGGGCAGATTAACAGAAAAAATGGATTACTTCAGCCTCAGTTTTCACCCTTAAGCACTGACTACTCGTAATACCCAAATAGAGGTATGATTCTCTACTACAGCATTATTCTTGAGCAGAATTTCAAAAAATTAAAATCAGTACCTAAATTCTGGCGACCTTTCGTAGTAATCCACCACTTACCACTATTCGATAAAACGTAAACGGACTGTTTTCTTTCTTTTATTTGCCTATTTAACTTCATATTTTGATTCTATGTATCTTGAAACTGAAGTGCCAAAATTTTTCAACCTTTGTTCGATTTCTACGTTTATTTGCAACAAATAACAGGAATGAAAAACCGAAAATCTGTTATTTCAGAAACCGGTAATTTTGAGCCACTTTAACAATCAGGATAAACTGGTACTGAAAAAAATCGATATGACCGCAAATCGATTGTTTCAGTGATAACCACTGTCGCTACTTCGAGGGATTGTAGAGGGTGACGTGAGCAACAAATCGAGGATAGAAAACAACGCTACAGAGAGTCCAAGTTGTAGGCGTCAACACTAGCAGCTAGGCCACCCCTTCGGTAGCAAACGTCACTTTCTACGCTGATGGACCGTAGGCGTAACATCTCGCGATGTTGCTTGTTATTCAGTGATCACCAGTGGAGAGGCCTTGTGTCCTATGAATACAATGTCCTTTTGCCTCGGTGGATGGTGCTTTCAGACACGGTGTCCATCCGCAGCTTATTTTTCTCCTATACACCGAAAAACACTGGAGATTTCAGAGGCTTTTAGAAGAAAAATAACCTGCAGATGGAAACTTGTATCCAAAATCGTCGTAATCAAGTTTCGATTTCTAAGAGTTTGTCCATACATGTATCACCCTTTCACACAGAATAGAGCACACTGGAACGCTGCAACTGTCTGAAGCCTTAGTTCGTTGTCATCGATCATCCTCCAGTCCCAACTTGGCCCCATCCAAACTTTATTTGTTTCCAAAACGTAGGGCATTCTTTCTAGGATTTCATTTTGATAGCGCTGAAGCGGTGCAAGCAAAGGTGAGGTTGTCGCTCCGTCAACGAACTCAAACATTCTTCAGCATTGTGAGAAATGTGTTCGTCATCAAGGTAACTAAGTTGAGAAATAAATACGTAAGTATGAAGAATAAAGATGTAGAATACTACTAATGTTTCTTTCATTTATAAAGCTTTAAAAAGCACTCCGTCTTCAGGCCACAAGTGGCCCATCGGGACCATTCGACCGTCGTGTCATCCTCAATCGAGGATGCGGATAGGATGGGCGTGTGGTCAGCACACCGCTCTCCCGGTCGTTATGATGGTTTTATGTGACCGGAGCCGCTACTATTCGGTCGAGTAGCTCCTCAATTGGCATCACGAGGCTGAGTGCACCCCTGAAAATGGCAACAGCGCATGGCGGCCTGGATGGTTACCCATCCAAGTGGTGGCCACGCCCGACAGCGCTTAACTTCGGTGACCTCACGAGAACCGGTGTATCCACTGAGGCAAGGCCGTTTTCATAAAACTTTAAGACTTTCCAATAAAAAATCTGGAGGGGTTACTTTTCAACATGCCCTCGTACATAGTTCAAGACTGTTGAAGCCGTTCCGAATATCGTTGTGTTCATTATATTTCGGAATTCCTTAAGGAATTCAATGTTCCGAGATCCACGGTGTCAAGAGTGTGCAGAGAATACCAAATTTCAGGCATTGCCTCTCACCACGGACAACGCAGTGGCCGACGGTCTTCGCTTAACGACCGAGAGCACCGGAGTTTGTGTAGAGTTGTCAGTGCTAACAGACAAGCAACAATGCGTGAAATAACTGCGAAAATTAATGTGGGACGAACAACAAACGTTATCAGTTGGGTCGGTGCGGCGGCATATGACGTTAATGTGCCATGGCAGCAGACAACCGTCGCGAGTGCCTTTGCTAAAAGTACGAGGTGCATTAAAGTTCTAAGGCCTCCGATTTTTTTTCTAATTAACTACTCACCCGAAATCGATGAAACTGGCGTTACTTCTCGACGTAATCGCCCTGCAGACGTACACATTTTTCACAACGCTGACGCCATGATTCCATGGCAGCGGCGAAGGCTTCTTTAGGAGTCTGTTTCGACCACTGGAAAATCGCTGAGGCAATAGCAGCACGGCTGGTGAATGTGCGGCCACGGAGAGTGTCTTTCATTGTTGGAAAAAGCCAAAAGTCACTAGGAGCCAGGTCAGGTGAGTAGAGAGCATGAGGAATCACTTCAAAGTTGTTATCACAAAGAAACTGTTGCGTAACGTTAGCTCGATGTGCGGCTGCGCTGTCTTGGTGAAACAGCACACGCGCAGCCCTTCCCGGACGTTTTTGTTGCAGTGCGGGAAGGAATTTGTTCTTCAAAACATTTTCGTAGGATGCACCTGTTACCGTAGTGCCCTTTCGAACGCAATGGGTAAGGATTACGCCCTCGCTGTCCCAGAACATTTTTTCAGCATTGGCGGTTACCCGAAATTTTTTTGGTGGCGGTGAATCTGTGTGCTTCCATTGAGCTGACTGGCGCTTTGTTTCTGGATTGAAAAATGGCATCCACGTCTCATCCATTGTCACAACCGACGAAAAGAAAGTCCCATTCATGCTGTCGTTGCGCGTCAACATTGCTTGGCAACATGCAACACGGGCAGCCATGTGGTCGTCCGTCAGCATTCGTGGCACCAACCTGGATGACACTTTTCGCATTTTCAGGTCGTCACTCAGGATTGTGTGAACAGAACCCACAGAAATGCCAACTCTGGAGGCGATCTGTTCAACAGTCATTCGGCGATCCCCCAAAACAATTCTCTCCACTTTCTCGATCATGTCGTCAGACCGGCTTGTGCGAGCCCGAGGTTGTTTCGGTTTGTTGTCACACGATATTCTGCCTGCATTAAACTGTCGCACCCACGAACGCACTTTCGACACATCCCTAACTCCATCACCACATGTCTCCTTCAACTGTCGATGAATTTCAATTGGTTTGACACCACGCAAATTCAGAAAACGAATGATTGCACGTTGTTCAAGTAAGGAAAACGTCGCCATTTTAAGTATTTAAAACAGTTCTCATTCTCGCCGCTGGCGGTAAAATTCCATCTGCCGTACGGTGCTGCCATCTCTGGGACGTATTGACAATGAACGCGGCCTCATTTTAAAACAATGCGCATGTTTCTATCTCTTTCCAGTCCGGAGAAAAAAAATCGGAGGCCTTAGAACTTGAATGCACCTCGTATATCGCCTGCAGCACCTCTCTTAGGCTCGTGACCATATCGGTTGGGCCCTAGACAAATGGAAAACTGAGGCACTGTAAAGTGAGTCCTGATTTGAGCTGGTAAGAACTGATGGTAGGGTTCGAGTGTGGCGCAGACCCCACGAAGCCATGGACCCATGTAGTCAGTAAGATACTGCGCAAGCTGGTGGTGGTTCCATAATGGTGTGGGTTGTATTAACATGCAATAGACTGCGTCCTATGGTCCAAATGAACCGATTATTGATTGTAAATGTTTATGTTCGGTTACTTGGAGACCATTTCCAGCCAATAATGCACTTAACTAACGACGGAATTTCTATGGATGACAATGCGCCATGTCATCGTGCCACAAATGTTTGCATTCTGAATAATCTGAGCGAATGGTTTGGCCACCCATATCGCTGGACACGAATCCCATCGAACATTTGTGGCATACAATCGAGAAAATGTTTGTGTGAATTCCTAAGGGACCAAACTGCTTAGGTCATCGGTCGCTAGACTTACACACTACTTAAACTAATTTATGCTAAGAACAACACACACACCCGTGCCCGAGGGAGGACTCGAACCTCCGGCAGGAGGGCCGCGCAATTAGTGAGACGGTACCTCAAAACCGCGCGGCCACTCAGCGCAGAGGTCAGCCTCACACAAAATCCGGCACCTGCAACACTTTCACAATGATGGGCGACTATAGAGGCAGCAAGGTTCAGTATTTCTGCGGGGGCTTCAAACGATTTGTTGAGTCCATGCCACGTCGTGTTTCTGCACTATGCCGTGGAGAAGGAGGTTCGACACAATGTATCTCATGATTTCTGTCGTCTCTGTGTATTATCAATCGCCCCCCCCCCCCTCCCCTCGCCCCCCCTCCAAAATAAGCCGGTTACATTAAATTTCCGGAACCGCTTTAGGAGAAAAGAGAAGAGGTGGTAAACAACGAGGGTATAACGCCAGGCGCGCTATAATTGGGGCCTCTTATTGCGACCTTCCTGTCCTGATGCTTGACGTGTGTAGGGAACATTAATTAACAGCTCTACAGGAAGTTCTCATGTATTGGAGAGTTATATAGAAATATACGTTCTGGTCGACTTGTGTGAGAGTGATAAGCTGTGCCTTTTTAAGGAAGTGACTAATAATTTGTCCAATGACCTTACGATAAATGCTTCAATCTTATGTAGAGAAGTAGTACAGTGGTGAAGTTTTACTTTAACGAATTTTCTTTAACTGTTCGAAAAGAAAGATACGTTACTGACGGCCTTATCACCTGACTTACGACATCTACAGGGTGTATAAAAAGGTTTCAAAAGCTTTAGGGATTTATTCTTGACATGAAAACATTAAAAAACAGTTAGTATGAACATGGGTCCAAAAATTCTTCGTTACGGAGGTATGAAAGGAATTTCCCGTGGTGAATCCTCGTTGTGTAATACACCCCAAATGTGCATTTTTACTCATTTTCATATTTACGGTTGGTATGGCGTGTGTTTCGTCTGGTTTTGCTGTGTTCTGTATCGAGTAACTTCCATCTCAATAAATCACAACAGAGTCTCAAATGACGATATGCACTAAATGCACGGCTTAGCGGATGGGAATGCGGACACAGCACGGCTACGTTATGCTGAACATTAGCCTGGGAAGTAGTTACCTCGTCCAAGAACGTCTGTACGACTCCACCAACGTTTGCGAGAGACAGACGCATTTGTGAAGATGGTGGGCGATGGACAAACTCCTGTTTCTAATCCATGTTCGTATCAACTTTTGCAATAAATAAATAAACGTCGTGGGACTAGGACCTCCCGTCCGGTAGAACCGTTAACCGGGTGTAAGTCTTTCGATTTGACGCCACTTCGGCGACTTGCGCGTCAGTGGGGATGAAACGACGATGATTAGGACAACACAACACCCAGTCCCTGAGCGGAGAAAAATCTCCCACCCAGTCGGGAATCGAACCCGGGCCCTGAGGATTGACATTCTGTCGTGCTGACCACTCAGCTACCGGGGATGGACAACTTTTGTAATGTTAAGATGCCAAAAACAAGCCCCTAAAGTTTCTGACACATGTTTTCGTACACCGTGTAGGTAGGTCTATAGTTGTCGCATGGTAAGCAATTCATGAAGGACAGGCAATACTGTCTCCAAAGTTGGCGATTGCAGCTAGGAGACCGTCTAACGGTGCGTTGCGGACGTAGCTTGCGAAGTGTGGTTTGCCGCGTCGCATGTCCACTGGGGCGGCCGGTTAGTGAGGCGGTGCGGTCCTTTGTGCGGCCGGGCCGCCATGCGTGGGAGGACAGTCACAGAGAGAGACAGGGACGGCGGCAGGCAGGGGCCGCTGGCTGCGCTGCCCACGCTGCGGCCCGCGTAAGCCGACGCGTAACACCGCCGCCTCCACAGGTGTGGGTCGTATCAACAAGTGTTTGCTTTACGGGCCCCGACAAACGGCGCAAACAGAGGCGGTTACAAACGACAGCTGGCGAACTCAAAGACACCATTGAGACGAGTGCTGCCCGAGCAGTCTCAGCGCAACTGTTGTAAGAGCACTGACCTCCAGAGCTGAGTGTCCAGTTTCAAGTCAAGGTCTGGAACACAGTTTATACTTTCAGAAAGTCCTAGAGTTTAGCAGCGCTGAGAGGCAGAAACTGGTCCCGCTGGATATAATTTTTCTTAGCCCTGCTGATTTTAATTGTTGTCTTCGGGGAATTTTCTCTGCCTCGTGATGACTGGGTGTTGTGTGATGTCCTTAGGTTAGTTCGGTTTAGGTAGTTCTAAGTTCTAGGGGACTGACGACCATAGCTGTTAAGTCCCATAGTGCTCAGAGCCATTTTGTTGTCTTCGGACTTGAGAATGGATTGATGCAGATCCGCACTTTAATGTATCCTGTGCAAGTCTTTTCACATCGCTGCTTAAGAAGAGCAACCTACATCCATTTGAACCTGATTACTGCAGTCAAACCTAGAATCCCTCTCCAGACAGAGAGATATAGAGAGACACAGAGGGAGACAGGGAGAGAGAGAGAGAGAGAGAGAGAGAGAGAGAGAGAGAGAGAGAGAGAGAGAGAGCGAGAGAGAGAGAGAGAGAGAGAGAGGGAGAGAGAAAGAGCAAGATGAGAGAGAGAGAGACGGGAAGAGAGGGGGAGGGAGGGAGGAGAGAGAGAGAGAATGAGTTTGATAGTGTTTCCCTCCATTCTACGTCTCTTCACGACAAGAACGTATGTATGAGAGGTGCTCATAAAGTTTCAGTCATCACCTCGCAAAAAATCACATTGAAATTAATTAAATGTTTACACACCGGTGTTCGAAACTTAATGACAAAATTGTGGACGGAT
Organism: Schistocerca serialis cubense; assembly: GCF_023864345.2. Lineage (NCBI taxonomy): Eukaryota > Metazoa > Arthropoda > Insecta > Orthoptera > Acrididae > Schistocerca > Schistocerca serialis. The sequence goes on along the minus strand of NC_064644.1, from coordinate 311,768,251 downwards.
CCTTATATGGCGAGAGGTTGGAACACGTAATGCATCCAGGAACATTGTCGAACATGATAGTTTTGAGGGGGAGATCAGTGTTTAACGTCCCATCGACAGTGAGGTCATTAGAGGCAGAGCACAAGCTCAGATTGGGGAAACATGGGGAAGGAACTCGGCTGTGCCCTTTCAAAGGGACCATCCCAGCATTTGCCGGAAGTGATTTAGAGAAATCACAGAAAACCTGAATGAGGATGGCCGGACGCGGGTTTGAACCGTCGTCCCCTTGAATGTAAGTTCAGTGTACGCTCGTTTCGGTGACCCAGGTGTTATGCCGTGGGGAGGCATAGCGTTGCAAGGGTGTACCGAGAATAAATCTTTCAACACGGTACATATTCCGGTCAGTATTACTGTGACACTATACTCCTTCTCCAAGTGCATCTTTTCAGGAGTGCATTCGTCTGTGGCTTTACTTTTGCGGATGACAATGCGCGACCGCAGCGTATTGCGCAGGTGGAGGACCACTTGGAACGAGAGGATATTCAGCGAGTGGACTGGCTTGCTCGTTCCCCTGACTTACGAGGGCTATTCGGAAATTAAGGTCCAATAGTGTGAGAAATGGAAACGACAGTGAAAATCTGATGGAGCTTGGCACAGATGTGTTGGGAAGTGTCTCTGGTGTGCTTGTCGATCGCGTCACTTCGCTCTTTTTAGTTCTGAGCATACAGTGAGCACGTAAAGATGCCTAGAACAGCATCTCCCGCCAAGTATGAGTGCCTGCTGAGTGGTGTCGCCTGATTTCATTCAACCCCACATAAAATACCTGGCATGCATTTTGGCAAAGATCACAGTCCGCAGACCAGCGTAGAGAACTGGCGGAACAGACCAGCGTAGAGAACTGGCGGAACGCACAGGGGATTGCCTTCTATGACGAGGGTATTGGTAACTCTTTTTTTTTAATCTGTTTGCGTTCGAGCCGTGCCTATTCAGCCACCTCAATAGTAATGTCAATTATGACGATACGATAGTAAGGACAAGACAATACCCAGTTCCTGAGCGGAGATATTGGAAAGTTAGAACAACGCAACGACTGATGTCTAGGTCGGAACAGCGACTAAATAGAGAAGTAGCTGGAAGTTGTACCAAACTGAAGCAACTGAAACATTTTTGTTTCTTAATTTTTCGCGATCAATTGGACCTTACTTTCCGAATATCCCCCGTAAATCCCATGAAGCAGGTGTGCGATGCGTTGGGGAGACGTATTTCGCTAAATCCATATATGCCAACGACCACCGAGTGAGGTGACGCTGTGGTTAGCACACTGGACTCGCATTCGGGAGGACGACGGTTCAATCCCGCGTCCGGCCATCCTGATTTAGGTTTGCCGTGATTTCCCTAAATCTCTCAAGGCAAGTGCCGGGATGGTTCCTTTGAAAGGGCACGGTCGACTTCCTTCCCCGTCCTTCCCTAATCCGAGGAGACCGATGACCTCACTGTCTGGTCTCCTCCCCTCCCCCCCCCCCCAAAAAAAAAAACAACCCAACCCAAACCCAATGACCATCCAGCTGTTGTGAAGAACGCTGGTGGAGGAATGGAACGCCCTACCACAAGAACTCCCTGCCAACCTCGTTGCCAGCATGGCAGCACGTTGCGGAGTACGCAATGCCGCCCGAGGTGAACACAAAACCTATCGTAAAGTACAGGCGGCCTCAGCGTAATTACTGTGTTTCAATAAAAGTTTCATCACTGTTCGTCTCACTGCGGATATCTTTCATCACCTTTTGTACTGTACTGTACCAGTTCTTTCTATGTACAGTTCAATTTTCATCGAGCTATGTCATTGGCAGTGACCAATTACTCGAATGTTACTTTCCTTCTTAACGTCTGCACACCAGTGTAATTAATTTTTCCTTTAAAAATCGGTAGAGGTCACGGTGAGGAGTTGTTAATTTTTTCTTGTAGTCAACAAGTATTTATCCTCAGCTCTTGGCGGTGAACTATGACGTTTTGAAACACATGCGGGCCGTGGTCCACCACATTCACAAAATATACTGTTCTCTTTGTTTGCAAGTATGTGTGTGCAGTTCAGATACAGAGTGAAATCGCCGCTCCACACTACCGTAAAGCTTCGCAGCAACATAAAAAAGGACTCAGATGACAGGTAAATTGTACTATGGTACGTTAATTGGTTTTCTGCATCTGAAGGGAACGAACACTGAGCAGTCCATGCCGAGCTGGTGGAAGTGCAGGCCATTTTTATGCGCCTTCACATGGCAGAGTGGTTAGGAGGCGCCAGCGCTTCCATTGTCGTCAAACAGGTCTGAATAACGAAGAAATCAGTGGCAGACTGTCTCTCTATGCGGGAAAAAAAGAACAGGGAACTGCTAGAGAAATGGAACCACTGGTGCTCGAAGATCAGCGTATGACAACAGAGGCGATGGTGAAACAAGTGAAAATCAGTTAAGGATCAGATTTCAACAACTTGCACGATGTTTTGAACGTGACAGAGCTCCTCGTACGTTGCGTCACGCGACTGCTCATACCGATTCAAAAAGTCCGCCAAATCGACAAAGCAGCGGAAGTGTTGCAGCTGTGTCAGACCAATTCATATTTTTTCAGGTGCTGAATCATCATGCGTGACTTCTGGGTGCACCTCTGACACCGGTACAAAGGTGTGAAGCAAGCATTAGGGACATGTGGATTCACTATCGCCGATGAAGTCCAAGAACCATCCATTATCGGCTAAGGAGATGCTAATTCTTTCTTTAAGTATGAAGGTACAACCATTGTCTGGTGCTGGGAGACTTCCAAGTGACAAACTGTCACAGGAGCACGAGACAGAAATCTGACAAGACGAAGCGTAGCCGGAAGCTGTCCAAGGGTGGTGTTTTTGCTCCACGGCAACGCTTCAGCTTATTCCGCAGAGGAAACAGTCAAATTTTGCGGGATTCATCGTATTCTCCTGACATGCCACGGTGATGTCTTCCTCTATCCTCGGATGAAGAAACCATTGCGTGGCAAGCACTTGTAGAATGACAACAAAGTAATTTTTTAGCTGCAGCAACCATCTCCACGAAGTCATCGACAGAAGGAGAAAAGGATTCACAATGAAAGGTTAAAAGAAAGAAATAACAGCATCATGAAGTTTAATGACCGAAACTGGTTTTTCGAGGTAATAATTAATATCTGGAACGGGAGTGAGTTATTTAATCCCTACATTGAGCAAGCAATAAAGAAAACCAAAGAAAAATTGGCAGGAGAAATTAAAGTTCAGGGAGCAAAACCATAACTCCACAGTTAGACGATGACATTGTAATTTTGTCACACACAGCAAAGAACTTGGAAAAGCAGTCTAACGGAATTGATAGTGTCTTGAAAAAGATGAGTGAATATCGACAAATATAAAACAAGGATCATGGAATGTAATCGAATTGAAACAGGCAATGCTGAAGGAATTAGGTTGAGAAATGAGGCGTAAAAGTTGTCGATGGGATTTGCTATTTCGACAGCAAATTAAATACGAAATAACAGTGTCTTTGTTGTTAAAAAGTACGATGCAATGTTCCTTAGGACATGCATGCATGCGTGCAAGCAGAAACGGCAGGTGATAGCACTGTATATAAAGGGCGTCAGGGGACGCAGTAGTTGTCGTAATGCTGAAACGGAGCGATTTATCTGACATCCAAAACGGCATGAACATTGAGTTTTGGGCTAAGGGTGGAAGCATTTCCGAAACGAGTAAGTTTGTAAATGGTTCGTGTGCCGCCGTGGTTAAGGTATACGGTGCGTGGCAAAATGGTGCTATTCAAAAGCGGCGCCGAGTCAATTGTGGTGTCCCACTGGGGTAGATTACAGAGGTGAATGTCGGCTGCGGCTGTGTACGAGCGAAAATACGTGCAACAGTTAAGAGTTAAGCAACTGTCTGCCTAGATGAACCAAGGGGCTACGAACAGAGTCTTCTCAACGACCGTTCAACGAACGTTGCTACGTATGTGCCTCCGCAGCAGGTGCCTTGTTCGTACATTCATGGTGAGTACCATTCATCGGCGCCGAGGGCAACTGGACGTGCACTGAGTGGCAGCAGGTGGCAATTTCAGATGTCTCATTGCCGTTAGCTTGTACGGCTTGAAAGGTCTGAAAGCAAACACCTGCAACAACCACCGGGGGGTCCAGACTGGATGAGGGAGCGTTATCGTCTGGGCAATGTTTTCGTGACTTTCCCTGAATGAGCCCATCATTATAGAAGGCATAATGGATCAACAAGGTATGCATCTACCCTTGGAGACCGCGTCGACTCGTACAAGCAGGTTGTCTTCTTCTTGGCATGGCGGCTTCTACCAGCAGCAAATGAAACATGTAATACAACTGGGAGTGTTCGTGCATGGTTCGAAGAGCACCAGGACGGGTTTACCGCATTGCCCTGTTCACCAGATTCCTCGTATTCAAACACAATCGGGAATCTGTCGGACCACCTAGATGGGGCTGTTCTCGCCATGAATTCTCAACCGAGGAACCCAGCGCAGGTCGCCAAGGCACTGTAGTCGGTATCATCCAGAACCTTATTGGCACTCTTCTTGTATGTCTAGAAGAGATCCACGCTGCGAAAGGTGGTTGTTAGGCTTTTGACAGGTGGTCACATTAATGTGAGTGGACAATGTACACTTTTACGTGTTAGACAGTATTTTCAGAAGATTTTTGTCTGGAGCTTAGCCTTAAACGCAAATGAAAAGTAGTCAATAAGCAGTTCAGACAAAAAGAGAACAGAATCTTTCGAAATTTGGTGCTACAGAAAATGTTGTAGATTAGATGGGTAGATCGCGTAACTACTGAGGATATGCTGAACAGAACTGGAGAGAAAAGAAATTTAAGGTACGACTCGACTAAAAGAAGGCATTGATAGACAAGATACATTCTGAGACATCGAGGATTTGTCAGCTTGGTACTAAAGGGAAAAGTAGGGGACAAAAATTGTAGTAGTAGACCAAGGGATGAATACAGTAAGCAGTTTGAAATGGATGTACGTCGCAGTAGTTATTCGGAGATGAGGAGCCTTGCAGACCCATAAGCGTCGAGAACTGCATCGAACCAGTCTTCGGATTAAAGACCACAACATCAACTACATTTTTTAGGACTGCCCCTCGAATTCTTCAGTACACTGACAACAACTGAAAAATTCATCTATCGGAGCACAAAAAAGGCGAATATCCTGCTGATTTTTAAAAGAGTACAACTGAAAAGTGGGGTACCAGGTGTCTCATTGCACCTTCCTCAACATCTGTAAAATTTTCCCAAAAATTTTGCAGCTGAACATATTCGCGCTATTTTTAACATGAAACTAACCTTTTACTCCCGCATAACTGTAACTCACACCCACTAATCCGACGCTATAAGTCGCTCGTACCCATCCATTTCCAGTTGCCTGTTCTCACTCAGGCATCCAGCCGAAGTCATTATCTCCTTGTATCTCTCTGTCACTGTCTTCTGTCGGCTACAGTCTCCTTCGTTTTGTCCTACTATTGCTCTCACTACCACTATCTCCCTCTGGCTCTCTCTTACTGCTACTATCTGATTCATTCCTTCCAACTGCTGCTGTCTCTTCTCACCGTCACAATCTCTCTCATCCTCGTTCTCTGTCCCTCATTATCAAAATTGGTTCAAATGGCTCTGAGCACTATGGAATTTAACATCTGAGTTCATCAGTCTCCTAGAACTTAGAACTACTTAAACCTAACTAACCTAAGGACATCACAAACATCCACGCCCGAGGCAGGATTCGAACCTGCGACCGCAGCACTCGCGCGGTTCCGGACTGAAGCGACTAGAGCCGCTTGGCCACAACATTCAATAATATCTCTAAATTTTTCTCCTAGTAGAGGTGATCTTACCCACTCCAAGGACTATTTCGCTTTACAAGACAACGACGAAGCAATAAACAGAAATAGCACTATTTATGGACACAGAGCGACCTGGATCAACGCAGGGGTATGGGTATACGAATGATCACTAGCGCAAGAACTATCCCCACATCTAATGCAAAGAGAACCAACTGATTTGCTCCAGATGCCTAAGCTGGAGGAAGTTGGTAATGTTTAATAATTGAAAAATGGTTCAGATGGCTCTGAGCACTATGGGGCTTAACATCTGAGGTCATCAGTCCCCTAGACTTTGAACTACTTAAACCTAACAAACCTAAGGACATCACACACGTCCATGCCCGTAGCAGCAGCGCGGTTCCGGCCTGAAGCGCCTAGAACAGCTCGACCACTGCGGCCGGCTTAATAATTGAACTGTACCATAAGACAATTACAGTAAGACGACCCTTGTGTTGGGTACACGAATGGCCCCTAACCCAAGAACTGTCTAAAACAGTTGAATCGGCCTTTCTGTCACCAACAGAGCCCGAGGTATGAGCTCCGGGAAAATCCAGTTTTTATGCGCCGTGTTTTGTCACATACATACGGGAGCCCAAAAAAAACTAGAATTATTTTTTAAAAGCTGTATATTTTCAAATTGTTTAAAAAACAATCTTACCCTCTGAAAATACTCTCGATTACAACTAATAAATTTGTCCCACCGGTGCTTGCACTGTTCGAAACAGTTTTTTGTAGTCATTTTTAGAAATGGCTGAAAGCTCCTCCCTCATTTCTTTCTTGACTTCTTCAATGTTGTCAAACCGGTGTTGTTTCACGCCCCTTTTTATGCGTGGAAATAAGAAAAAGTCGCACGGTGCCAGGTCAGTGCAAGTAAGGTGCGTGGGCAGCGGAACCTTGCCGTCTTTAGCCCTATTAGGTAACGCATTTTGTCGCGTGTGTACCGATAGCTGAATCGATGCCATGGTTGTCATGAGCGTATATCGATATTAAATTCTTCGGCTCCTTCCGCAGTGACAGCTTGCGTGTTTAGGAGCCTGCAGTGTGGGTGACCGGAACAGACGGACAGAGTAGTCCAAACAAAAGGGCGCCGGAAGTGCGAGCGGCCGCCTGCGTAGCCGGCAGCCGTGAATGGCCCGGCCGCCGCTCGCCGGCTCTCTGCGCGGCCTTCAGCCTCGGCGCTGACGCGGCCGGGCGTACGCGCGGACTCGGGTGGCGCTGTCTCAGGCCGAGAGCGGCGCTGCGCGGCGCGGCGCTGCGCACACGTGCTTCCAGTTTCCACTGACTGCGCCGGCCGCACGCGGCGAACGACACCCGACACTGCCGCGAGGCGTCAGCAGGCCGCGGCGCCGTGTGCGGTGGGCCGGTGCGGTTCTCCAACTGCTGCCTGTCTCACTGTCCAGTCAATAAGTGCTTCCTGGGACAAGCCTGCACGTTACTGCCTCATTAGTTACGTCCCAGTGTTTAATCACACAGTTAATACATTTACTGTTCAAATGTTTGAGCGAAAACAAGACTCTCTAGAAATTTTCATAGCCAAACGAAGAGTGGACAAATGACGCACCAAATTGACCACCTTGAGGTCTAGTTTGGCCAAAAAATGTTTTTTGTCTGAAAGTAGCCGGCCGCTGTGGTCGAGCAGTTCTAGGCGCTTCAGTCCGGATCCGCGCTGCTGCTACGGTCGCAGGTTCGAATCCTGCCTCGGGCATGGATGTGTGTGATGATCTTAGGTTAGTTAGGTTTAAGTAGTTCTACGTCTAGGGGACTGATCACCTCAGATGCTAAGTCCCATAGTGCTTAGAGTCATTTGAACGACTTTCTGAAAGTAGCCTAGGTTATTTAGAAAAAATTAGTAATTTGAGGGAAAACTGTAGAACGAATTTTTGTCCGGATTTTCATAGGTAAACCAAGAAAGGGAAATGGGCAAATCGTTTGTCAAACTGATCAGACTGAGGTCTAATTCTGCAACAGAATTATTTAATTGCTTGAAATTAATCAAAATAATTAAGAATAATGTAATTAGTTATATGAGGGAAAATTGAAGCACTTCACCAACAGATGCTGATAACTAAGTATATACAGTGTCAAAAAGTTCATCTGTTCATGGTCTAGCTATTTTTCACACAAAAACTTATATTAATGTGATATTTAACTGAAACTTCCTGGCAGATTAAAACTGTGTGCTGGACCGAGACTCGAACTCGGGACCTTGCCTTTTGCGGGCAAGTGCTCTACCAACTGAGCTACCCAAGCACGAGTCACGCCCCGTCCTCACAGCTTTACTTCTGGCAGTACCTCGTCTCCTACCTTCCAAACTTAACAGAAGCTCTCGTGCGAACCTTGCAGAACTAGCACTCCTGAGAGAAAGGACGGGGTGTGAGTCGTGCTTGGGTAGCTCAGTTGGTAGAGCACTTGCCCGCGAAAGGCATAGGTCCTGAGTTCGAGTCTCGGTTCGGCACATAATTTTAATCTTCCAGGAAGTTTCATATCAGCGCACACTCCGCTGCAGACTGAAAATCTCATTCTAAAATTTAACTGTCAACAGAACTTTCTGGAAAGAAATTCTCGAAATAAAAATAAATAGAAAAAACGGCTAAATGTTTTGCGAAATGATTTGTCTAAGCGCAATAAATAAAATAGATTAGATAAACATTTGATTCCCCTTGGATGCTCGAAATCATGTACAGCAAATGAGGTGCTACAACGTAGCGAACTGCACGATCTACATAAACCACCAGACAAATACTTTCTAGCAATCTTCAAAATTATAAGTTAAACATTGAACTTTAAATTTTCTGTCGCCACCTCAATTGCTGTGCATGATTTCGAGAATCATTCAAAGGCGCGTCAAATGTTTCTCTGGTCTTAAATTTCTTACTCATAGACAAGAAATGTCACAAATGATTTGATCATTAGTTTCTTTAAAAAAAGGTTTGAGTACATTATTACAACAGGAGGGCTATTGTAAACTTTTATTAGCACCATCGTGAAGAGAACCATTTTACGGGGTGAAGTGGAGACCATGCCTGTGTAAATTAACCCTCTTTCATTGCTGGTGTGACAATACATGCCGAGTAAACAAAGACTAAAGAATACCATTTTGAAATTTAACGTCTTCGAGTCTTTCTGAGAAACCCCCTACCCCCCCCCCCCCCCTCCCTCCAACCCTCCAGGAGGAGGAATACATACTGAAGAAAAAACAGGATGATAGTTTCTCTATCAGGACACTCCCTGCGTTGATCCAGGTCGCTCTGTGTCCATAAATAGTGCTATTTCTGTTTATTGCTTCGTCGTCTTGTAAAGCGAAATAGTCCTTGGAGTGTGTAAGATCACCTCCACTAGGAGAAAAATTTAAAGAAATTATTGAATGTTGAAAAATACGATATAGAAACAAATATGAAATGTAAACGTAACAAAGACTCAAGCTGACTGTATAATCCCCCTCATCCAAGCACATTGCTGTTCAACAGTGCTGGAGGTATCTTCAAATGGCGAAAGGTGGCAGCACATAGTGCACCAGAAACACTGTCGGACATGAGTACTTTGGTGGTCCAGAGCTGTGGTATGGGGGGGGGACACTAGTAATGTTGCGTGGCCGTACTGACCGTCAGCATTATTGTGGTGCTGTATTTCTTCCCCATGTGCGTCTTTGAGGGGTGAATTCGGCCCTGAAATCATTCTTATGAATGACAGTGCGCGACCTCATCGAAGAACGCAGATGCAGGAGCTCTAGGGTGAGAGGTTATTTAGCGAATCGACTGGCCTGCTGTTTTTCCCGAATTAAGCCCCACCGGGCACGTGTGGGATGCGTTGGGAAGACTTACTGCAGTACCAAGGACCATCCAGCAACTGTCAATCGCGCTGAGGGAGGAATGAAACGCTCTACCACAAGAGATCGTTACCAACCTTGTGGCTACCACTGGAGCACGCCACGGAGGACTTGTTGCCGTCCGTGGACACCATAAGCCCTATTAAGAACCACGACCCGCCGCGATTGGTAATGTTGTAGGTGACTTCAGTGTATTTATTGTTGTTGAATAAACGTGTCATTTCTGTTCGCCTCAATGCGTATTTCTTTCGGTAATCATCTGTGTATATACTCTAGCAGTTCTTTGTACGTATGGGCCAAATTCCATCGAGCTATGTTGCTTGACAGTGACCATCATGCTAAAGTTACTTTCGTCCTTCAATTTTGCACAACAACGTAGTGTTGTGTATCGCCCAGTTATTGATTGACACAACACGAGTCATACAAGTACCCAGAGGTAATCAGAGAATCCGCAAACTGGCGAATACGTTGCTGTTCGCGCTCTATTGAAACACTGTTGCAATTTACGTGACAACGAATGCCATTCTAAACGATTCAGAGGTACAATTTAAAATTTTAGCCTCCATTCCCCGTCGTTTCCGTTATATGAAACACGTAACGTATTGTTTCCGAACTTTTACTTGTTGATATATTTGCTGACTGTCTTTAGTTGAGTCTGGATTGACAGTACTCTTGGGTGAAATAGGAGAGATGTAGATCCTCTGGAGCGGCGGTGAGGTTTGGAAGTGTTACATATTTCTGTTGTAGGACGTTAAGCGATCGACAGTGTTGATCTTTCAATACGCAAAGTGTACAATATGAACCCTGCCTAAAAACAGAAAAAAAGAAATGGAAGGAGGAATCGACGTAAAACTTCACGCGTAGAGACAGTATGTTGTGTTATTTCAGTGATTACAAAATCGAGTCAGATTTACAAAGAGCTTGGCAGTACGTGCCCACTTGTCAGTATGACGTTGCACCCCCTCTGGCGTCGATGCTTGTATTAATTGTCTTGGAGAGAGTGTCATAGTAACGTTGTTTTCTCTCTTGAGGTAAGCTGGTCGACAACTGTTGTAACTGATCCTCGATATCTAGGCATAGTGGTATAGGGACGCAGTTGACGCCCGAACTGATCCCACATATATTCCAGCAGGGAGAGGTATAGGGATGTTTGTGGTCACAGGAGTATCTCAACATCACGCAGACAATTCGTAGAGACACAAGCCATTTGTGGACGAGCATTGCCCTGTTGACAAATGGCACCACGAGACTGTCGCATGAGAAGTAACTCACGGAGGACTTCCGTGACATGTAGTTGTTCCGTCAGAGTTGTTTTATTCATTATCAGCCGTGATCTGAAGTTATATCGGATAGCTCCTCACACCTTAACATCATTAGTGACACCCTGTGCCTCTTCAAGATATTAAAAAAAATGGACGCTATACTCGCCGAAGATGGTCACCTGAGGTAATGCAGATACCGCCATTCATGGCCAAAAAAGTGCGACGCCATTCATTTGCAGCCATGCTTGCCGGCCGCGGCACCACCACAAATGCACCGCTAATGTGAATGAAAGTAGCGATCATCAATCAAAGATGCGATCTAACACAATCTGTTACAGTGAGCGCATCACTTGTTCTCGGATGACAGATGCAGATGTGAAACAGTTAAAATGCGCTCTGTGCAAAATGTGGCTATCCTCACTGATGGTGAAACTTGGACAACCGGAACCTTAACGAGTATACCCACCCTGACAAGAACACAAATGGCGAACAAAACTAATGCACACTTTTGTCATCTGTCACAGAGAATGGCAGCTTTGATTATTTACACCGGTGATGTATACAAGTATGAAGCTATGTTGACGTCCAGCTATGCTTTCTAAACGCTTCACATGCTTTGGCAGGCAGTGTAGATTGGTGAACCCTCCGGTAAGGCGGCTACATATGTATAGACACTGCGAGTGCAGTGATGTCTCTCTCTCATAGTGATTCAAATCAACTACTGAGCGGGTGGCACAGTGGTTAGCACACTGGACTCGCATTCGGAGGACGGCGGTTCAGATCCGCTTCCGACCATCCTGATTCAGGTTTTCCGTGATTCCCCTAAATCGGTCCATTCAAATGTAGGGATGGTTCCTTCGAAAGGACACGGCCGATTTCCTTCCTCGCCCTTGAATTTTCCGACCGTGTGCTCCGTCTCTAATGACCTCATTGTCGACGGGACGTTAAACCTTGCTCTTCCTTTCTTCAAATCGACTCCGAGCACAGCGAAACTGTATTACCCGACAACGCGGTGCTAGCGCCGGCGTCGGCAGGCAGGTGGCTGGTCCGGCGGACGGCCTTGCCTCGCTGCAGCGCCTCGGCTGTGCTGCGCCCTCTGCTGCGTTCCCAGAAGTGGGCCATAAAGTTCAGCCGCGGCAGCCACCAGGAGGCGGCGCCGCGCACGTGCCGAGTCATTGTCCGCTGCGCGCTGCACGTGGGAACACAACACACGCCCACACCTGCACGCAGCGACCACCCCCTCCCCCTCCCCCGCCCCACTCCCACGCTCCATTCAGTCGGGCGGAGCGTAACTAGCCCCATCTGCTTGCTGTTCAACGTGGCCGGCTTTTGTCAGAAACCGGAGTTACAAGGATTCTGTGAGTGACGGCTTGTACGCCGTACCCCATTCAGAGTGTTTATACGCTACAAGAACTTTTCCCACCTGTCTAGGGAGAGAAGGTCTGGAGACAGTGTAACGAGTATGTTCTTATCTCTGCCTCACAAATGCACACACTAATCCTGTCCCGTATTTCTGTCTCCCACATTTCTCCTGTTGCGCTCCACTGCCAGCCGACAGGATCTCCTGCGTTACGTATTCTCTAGACGCATTTCTCCATTTCTTCCACTTGCTCATGCAGGAAAACAGAACTTATAAATCACCAAAACTCAGACGTCATTCCTGTAACCACATCATACTTTACACTGTCAGTACTCGTTATCATATTACTCACTGACCGTGCTATCTACAGTTCAATCTAGAGTCCGAATCGTTTTGTTGTGGAATACTGTTTGCCCAGCGCAATCAATTTTCACGTCTAATTTTCACCGACAACACTGACGAAATACTCTGTACCAGTCTGTTTCATTACATAACTTGTAACTGTTAATGTTCTTTACAGTTTCTTTCTGTACTTTACTACCTTTTGTACACTTCTGTGGAGATGGTCTATGGCCACTTCCTTTATATATTTCGCTTTACACTTACTGTATGTTTTGTTAACAAGTATGAAAAGATTTTATTTCCTGCCTTTCTGAAGCTAATGATTGCTAATATGTTTACACGTACGGGTTGTGAATCATGCCCAGGTGACTCCACTGGTAGACTACTTGCAGCAAAAGACAGAGTTGCACTGTTTGATCCCTGGTCCCTCGCATTGTTTTAATATGCCAGCAAGTTTCATATTTACACATGTTTCTCTGGTACTTTGTCATCTTTGTACACTCTTTTGGACATGGCTTGCATCCAAAGACGCCAAATAATTAATAAAATAATTTTGGTCAAGACAAACATATAATTAAATTACACAAATTACTACTACTTGCCGCAAACGTTTGCTACAAAAGAACAAAAGGAAATGATCACTTGGGAGAGACTATTACGGGAGCTTCCCTCCGTGGCAGCAACTGATATTTAGGCATTCAATTCCTAACTTCCGATGCGGTATCCGTCGTGTACTCAATATTAATTTCTTGCGGTACCTGAACATTGATGCAACATTACTGTTTGCTTTGTTATCGAGACTGACTCTCTACTCCTCCTAGATCTTCTTTCCCCTCCATTATCCATTACAAAATTAGAGAATGAAAGCGACACAAAGATCCACCTACCGAGCTGAGTACAGCGATAATCTTTCGGAAGCTGGTACTGAACGTTGCCTAGAGACTGGTCAAAATCATCGATAGGTGTTAGTAACTGATTGTTGTAAGCTATACCAAAAGCGTGTGGATGGCATTTTACCTAAAGTTCTACGATTGTCACCAGCCTCATAATAACCTTTGGTTGCACTTTCTCACTGATTTTACGAACGTCAGAGGAATGCTCTCTAATCTTTTCCGTCTGCCTTATTTACAGTGAGGCCTACACCACTATTAAGCTCTGAATGTACTAACAGATCCAGTATGTCTACCATATCGACTCTCATTTCCCCGAAAATTATTCCATTCCATTGTGATAGGGTGTTACTGCAACCAAAAGCCACATAAAATGGAAAATGGACGAAACAGTAACTGGATTGGTAATCCATCCATCATAAAAACGTATAAAATAAAAGGCGGATCTTGAGCACACCAACTGATTCCGCCACAGCAGTACAAAATAGGGCCACGCTTACAAAATAAAAGCGGTATGAGGCGCACGCACCGCAATCTCCGCTTGGCATGCACACTAATATTTCTTCTACCACGTTATCAGACCAGACAGTTCCTCCCCTCGTAGAGACCTTCAACGGACCTTTCCAGCTACCTGCTGTCTCCTCCGCTTTTAACGAAGAAATCCCTCTTGCAGTCTTAATGTTGTCGCCTTTGCTTTTAATTTCACCGAAGATTATTATGATCTTTCTTTAATGCTGAATCTGTCCTTGAGATGTCAATTTCTTTTTCGATTCCTCAGTTTTTTCCTGCAGCCATTTAGCTTTAGTTTTCTTGGATTTCCTGTTTATTTCATTCATAAGTGACTTTCTGACGAGCCAAAACATTATGACTACTGCCCACAACCTGGTGGCGATGCGAGCACGTGACATGATAAGCGGAGCACAGAAAATGGGGAATTGCTTTAGTGACGATATGGGCAGCAGATGCGTAAATATACTGATATAAGTAGCGGGATATAAGTAACGGGAACAAACATGTCGGAAACGGCAAAGCTGGTCAGTTGTTCGCGTGCTACTGTCGTGAACATTTCTGAAAAGTGACTGAAAGATGATGAAACCTTGAACAGGAGCTAGTGTGCTGGACATCCACGCCTCATCACAAATACGTGCATGTCGGGGGCTTGTCCGATCAGTAAAGCAGGCCAGGTAGCGATCTGTGGCAGATCTAATGACAGAGTACAATGCTGGAACAGGCACAAGTGATTCCATTGCCGAGCCGAGGACATCGCCAATTAAGATTTCAGTGGGCATGGATTCGTGCAGATTAGATCGTGGATCAACGGAAATGTGTCACCTTGTCGGAGGGATCAGGTTTCTTGTTACACCAGGTCAACAACTATTGTCCGGATACGGCGTCGCCCAGGAGAGCGGTTGCTCGAAAAGTGGACCGCCCCACGGACGCAGGCAGGTAGGAGCTATGTTATGCTATGGGACCTGTGGTAGTAATATAAGACACCACGACACCTGTGAATTGCGCGAGCATTACTGCGAAACAACTGCCTGATGTCTTGCTCAATGACGGTGGCATTTTCAGTTTCACATGGCCAGTATCGTGGTACAATGGTTTGAGGGCCGTGATAGCGATCTCACGTTAATATCTTACAATTTTCCTGATCTGAGACCGATGGAATACATCTGGGAGGCTATCGGGTGGCAAGTTTGCGCCCAAAAACCGCCGGCCTATTGTTTACGAGACTGCTTGACCTGTGGGTACGCATGGAGCCACGTACCTCTCGAAACCTACAGAGGTCCTGTCGAATCCATGTAATGCAAAAAATCTGTTGTACTGTGCTCCAAAAGTGGGCCAACACGCCGTTAAGCAGGTGTTCATACTGTTCTGGCCCCTCGGTGAACTTGTCTGTATTCCTATCTTTTCACGGACTTCTTTCTGGCTGTCTCTTCGATCAGTTGAAGTATTTCTACAATTACTCGGTTACCTTATTTGCATGAATATTTGTCCATCCAACATCTCTGATCATCGTTTTCAGAGCTGTGCGTTCCTCTTCCGCTGAACTATTTCTTTTTCGTTTTGGCCATCTGAGGACCACGTTAATTCGCGTCAGCTTCTTTTCTTCTTGTGTTTCTTCTTGTCCAATATTCATTCATCCTCCTGTACATGATCATTTTGTTCTGGGTCTGTGAAAGTCTTAATTTTTCATTTAAAACCCATTTTGTTGTATAACTCTGGTATCTGTATACCCATTTCTTCCAGATCCTTTTGTAGCTCTTGTCTCCAGCGTGCTTTGGTTCACTTGTTCGCCTGGAACTGTATTATTTGCTGTGTTAACCTACCTTGGACATTCTATAGATGTGTCGGAAGAACACGCTCCTTCTTTTCCAGATGATGTCAGAGATTCTCTCTATCTTGGTATAACTTCTTAGTTTACTCGTCTTCTAAACTGATCATCTTCTGTTCTTCGAGGTCCCAGTATTCTCCTGGGAATCTTTCGTTCCACCAGTTATTCGAGGTCCCAATATACTCCTGGGAATCTTTCGTTCCACCAGTTATAGTCTCTTAAGTATTCCTGTTATCACTAGGTTAAGAGTTTCTGCTGTATATAAAGCTTCAGGGCGGATCACAGTCTGGTAAAGTCTTAGTTTTTCATGTATCCTAACATTATTCTTATTGTAGATGTTCATGACTAGTTTGTATGCTAAATTCGTTTGTTTATTCGTGCTCCCACTGCTACCTTTTCTGTCAGCCCAGTTTCTATCCATTCTCCCATATGTTTAAATCTCTCCACCTTCTGAATTTTCCCTATTTCATCTGTCTTCCATCTAGGGGCTGCCTTGATGTATGTTTCTCATATACTACGTTTTCTCAACAGGATCTGTAGGTCAGCTTTAGTCGCTTGTCCCTATAGTTGCATGGTTTGGTTAATCACCTCTTAGAATGAATCCTTCTTCTTCTTTTTTTCCTTCTTCTCTTTTTCCTTCTTTTTTTTTTAACCCCAGTCGTATTTCACGCAATTCTTTCGTACCTCGTCGCCACCCACTGCTAGCCTTCAAGAGTCCATCCCCCGGTCTCTCTCGGATTTTAATCTTCAAGGCCTCTGAATGCATTCCTCCGAACTTCACCTTGGATGTTGTGTTGATTAACGTCTGTCTAGTTTACTGTACTGTGTGTCTGCTGTGGTGTCCATTATTGCAGATCAACAACCATAAAAACACATAATAACTCCTGTTCTTCAGTACCCCACATCCTCGTAAGTCTATCCTTTGCAAGATCCTCTTAAACGACAACTTACTCTTCATTATTACTAAATTGTGATCCGGTTACGCCTTATAATAGGTGATTTCGTAATATCTGCCTGACCGTGGTGTAATCCAGCTGGTATCTTCCTATATCTTTACATTTTTTTCAAGTATACCGTCTCCGCTTGTGACTTCGTAGCACTGATTTGCTCTTGAGAGCTAAAGTTTCTTTTTGTAGAGCACAAAGTCTTTCCCCTATCTCATTCCTACTATCTAATATTTGTTGTGTCGTAACTCTGGCTTCTACTCCTTTTTCGCTACAGTGTTAAAATTTTCCTTGATTATCACAAGGGGCTTTCAATAAGTAAAGCATCACATTTCTTTCTCGGCCAGTTTCGGTTGAAAAAATACAGAAATTGTTGTATCCTCGCTTTAGCGCCTATAGCTTCATGAAGCTTTCATAGGTAGCAGAGTTATGCGTAGCCATCAAAATGCCGTCTGTAACGGAAGCGCGTTCAAACCAGAGCTGTCATTGAGTTACTTTTGGTGGAAAACCATAGCATCACAGATATTCAAAGGCGCTTGCAGAATGTTTACGCAGGCATAGCAGTGAACAAAAGCACGGTGATTCGATGGGCGAGACGACTGTCCGTATTGCAACAAGGTCGCTCAAACCCGTCCCGCCTCCTGTATGCCAGCCGGTCGCACAACAGCTGTGACTCTTGCAATGTTGGAAAGTGTGGACACTCTCACTCTAGGTGATCGACGGATCACAATAAAACACCTAGCTACACAACTGAATGTCTGTGCTGGTAGTGCTGACACACTCGTCCATCACTTGGGTTCAAAATGGCTCTAACCACTTAGAACTACTTAAACCTAACTAACCTAAGGACATCACACACATCCATGCCCGAGGCAGGATTCGAACCTGCGACCGTAGCAGCAGCGCAGTTCCGGACTGAAGCGCCTAGAACCGCTCGGCCACAGTGGCCGGCCATCACTTGGGGTACTCAAAGATGTGTGCCCTTTGCGATCTTCGCCGTGTAACAGAAAATCATAAAGATGTACGAAGGACCGGCTGTGCGGAATTCTTGCTCGTTACGAGACTGATCGTGACAGTTTTGAGCCGAAAATCGTCACAGCCGATGAAACATGGGTTCACCATTTCGAACCGGAAACAAAATACCAGCCGGCCGGTGTGGCCGAGCAGTTCTAGGCACTACCATGCTGGCATACAGATCCTCTCAGTAAGGTGGCGTACGGACTTCGATTTAACGGAGATTATGTTCAAAAAGAGAATTTTGTAGCTGAAAGAGTGGGCAAGAATATGGTGTAACGGAATCCTGAATGAAACCACCCTGTTTTCAGAAAAAAATATTTATGCACTGCTTATTGAACGCTCCTCGTAGATTTTCGTATCAATCAGAAACTCAAGCACGAAACTGAGTTATATCAAGCGTCATGCACGTCAGTGCCGCCATTGAGGTAACATAAGTAGAGTTTAAACGTGTGTAGCCATACCGTGGTCTAGTGTTTAGTATCTTCAAGTATCTGGAGTGCTTATTCGACCCCTAGTACTGTTTGAACTACAGCATCTAGATTTATTACTAAACTACTGGCCATTGAAATTGCTACACCACGAAGATATCGTGCTACAGATGCGAAATTTAACCGACGGGAGGAAGATGCTGTGATATGCAAATGATTAGCTTTTCAGAGCATTCACACAAGGTTGGCGCCGGTGGCCACACCTACAACGCGCTGACATGAGGAAAGCTTCCAACCGATTTCTCATACACAAATAGCAGTTGACCGGCTTTACCTGGTGAAACGTTGTTGTGATGCCTCGTGTGAGGAGGAGAAATGCGTACCATCACGTTTCCGACTCTGATAAAGGTCGGATTGTAGCCTATCGCGATTGTGGTTTATCCTATCGCGACACTGCTGCCCGCGTTTGTCGAGATCCAATGGCTGTTGGCAGAATATGGAATCGGTGGGTTTAGGAGGGTAATACGGAACGCCGTGCTGGATGCCAACGGTCTCGTATCACTAGAAGTCGAGATTACAGGCATCTTATCCGCATGGCTGTATCGGATCGTGCAGCCACGTCCCGATCCCTGAGTCAACAGATGGGGACGTTCGCAAGACAACCACCATCTGCACGAACAGTTCGACGACGTTTCCAGCAGCATGGACTATCAGCTCGGAGACCATGGCTGCGGTTACCCTTGACGCTGCATCACAGACAGGAGCGCCTGCGATGGTGTACTCAACGACGAACCTGGGAGCACGAATGGCAAAACGTCATTTTTTCGGATGAATCCAGGTTCTGTTTACAGCATCATGATGGTCGCATCCGTGTTTGGCGACATCGCGGTGAACGCACATTGGAAGCGTGTGTTCGTCATCGCCATACAGGCGTATCACCTGGCGTGATGGTATGGGTGTCATTGGTTACACGTCTCGGTCACCTCTTGTTCGCATTGACGGCACTTTGAACAGTGAACGTTACATTTCAGATGTGTTACGACCCGTGGCTCTACCCTTCATTCGATCCCTGCGAAACCCTACATTTCAACAGGATAATGCAATGTCGCAGGTCTTGTACGGGCCTTTGTGGACACAGAAAATGTTCGACTGCTGCCCTGGCCAGCACATTCTCCAGATCTCTCAACAATTGAAAACGTGTGGTCAACGGTGGCCGAGCAACTGTCTCGTCACAATACGCCAGTCACTACTCTTGATGAACTGTGGTATCGTGTTGAAGCTGCATGGGCAGCTGTACCTGTACCAGCTATCCAAGCTCTGTTTGAGTTAATGCCCAGGCGTATCAAGGCCGTTATTACGGTCAGAGGTGGTTGTTCTGAGTACTGATTTCTCAGGATCTATGCACTCAAATTGCCTGAAAATGTAATCGCATGTGAGTTGTAGCATAATATATTTGTCCAATGAATACCCGTTTATCATCTGTATTTCTTCTTGGTGTAGCAATTTTAATAGCCAGTAGTGTATTTATGCATTATTTATTGAAGGCCCCTCGTAGGTTTTCGTATCAATCAGAAACTCAAGCACGAAAGTGATTTATATCAAGCGTCATGCATGTCAGTAGAGCCTAAATGTGTGTAACGATACCGTGGTCTAACGTTTAGTATCTTCGAGTTGCTGGATTGCTGGTTCGACCCCTGGTACTGTTTGAACTACATCATCTAGATTTATTACAGTTAGGAACGGAGGAGATCAGGCAGCTTTTGGTGTAGCTCAGCACCCGCCAGAGCCAGCAGCGTCCTCGAGAAACGCGCCAGACTGATAAGGAGCGGCCTCTGGAGTCGTCTTTCGCACCTCGTCACACGAAGCCGCCGTGTATCCCCTGGCTTTGCCGGAGACGCTCCGTGGCGTAGCAACCTCGGGAAACCTGTGGAGGTCGCTCTCATAAACACAGACACGTACAGATGCGCTACTGCGTCAACCAGCATTGCGTTCTCACGAACATCCCGACACCGTTCTCGCATCGCCATCTTTCACTTCAGTATTCGCTTTAGGCTCGCTACTCCTCTTTAACATAAACGAGTATGGGTTATCTGCGGAGTGCAGGTCCTATTCCCATCTACATGGATACTGCGGAGGCAACCTTGTAGTGTGTGGCAGAGCGAATTTTGAACCACTCTGTCTTCTATTTCCTGTTCCAGTGGCGAATGGTGGGCGGGACATTGGTAAGCTTCCTTAAGAGCTCGAATATACACTCCTGGAAATTGAAATAAGAACACCGTGAATTCATTGTCCCAGGAAGGGGAAACTTTATTGACACATTCCTGGGGTCAGATACATCACATGATCACACTGACAGAACCACAGGCACATAGACACAGGCAACAGAGCATCACAATGTCGGCACTAGTACAGTGTATATCCACCTTTCGCAGCAATGCAGGCTGCTATTCTCCCATGGAGACGATCGTAGAGATGCTGGATGTAGTCCTGTGGAACGGCTTGCCATGCCATTTCCACCTGGCGCCTCAGTTGGACCAGCGTTCGTGCTGGACGTGCAGACCGCGTGAGACGACGCTTCATCCAGTCCCAAATATGCTCAATGGGGGACAGATCCGGAGATCTTGCTGGCCAGGGTAGTTGACTTACACCTTCTAGAGCACGTTGGGTGGCACGGGATACATGCGGACGTGGATTGTCCTGTTGGAACAGCAAGTTCCCTTGCCGGTCTAGCAATGGTAGAACGATGGGTTCGATGACGGTTTGGATGTACCGTGCACTATTCAGTGTCCCCTCGACGATCACCAGTAGTGTACGGCCAGTGTAGGAGATCGCTCCCCACACCATGATGCCGGGTGTTGGCCCTGTGTGCCTCGGTCGTATGCAGTCCTGATTGTGGCGCTCACCTGCACGGCGCCAAACACGCATACGACCATCATTGGCACCAAGGCAGAAGCGACTCTCATCGCTGAAGACGACACGTCTCCATTCGTCCCTCCATTCACGCCTGTCGCGACACCACTGGAGGCGGGCTGCACGATGTTGGGGCGTGAGCGGAAGACGGCCTAACGGTGTGCGGGACCGTAGCCCAGCTTCATGGAGACGGTTGCGAATGGTCGTCGCCGATACCCCAGGAGCAACAGTGTCCCTAATTTGCTGGGAAGTGGCGGTGCGGTCCCCTACGGCACTGCGTAGGATCCTACGGTCTTGGCGTGCATCCGTGCGTCGCTGCGGTCCGGTCCCAGGTCGACGGGCACGTGCACCTTCCGCCGACCACTGGCGACAACATCGATGTACTGTGGAGACCTCACGCCTCACGTGTTGAGCAATTCGGCGGTACGTCCACCCGGCCTCCCGCATGTCCACTATACGCCCTCGCTCAAAGTCCGTCAACTGCACATACGGTTCACGTCCACGCTGTCGCGGCATGCTACCAGTGTTAAAGACTGCGATGGAGCTCCGTATGCCACGGCAAACTGGCTGACACTGACGGCGGCGGTGCACAAATGCTGCGCAGCTAGCGCCATTCGACGGCCAACACCGCGGTTCCTGGTGTGTCCGCTGTGCCGTGCGTGTGATCATTGCTTGTACAGCCCTCTCGCAGTGTCCGGAGCAAGTATGGTGGGTCTGACACACCGGTGTCAATGTGTTCTTTTTTCCATTTCCAGGAGTGTATTTTTACCATCATGCTCTTTTCGTAAGACGTACGTAAGAAGAAGCAGTATACAAGGGTTGGAACTTCAATAGTGGCAACTATCTATTTACAACTTACACAAAATATAAACACTTTCGAAAGTTTTACTGTCCTTCAGAGTAGTCACTGGCATTGCGCATAACCCGCTGCCAGCGATATGGAAGTCGTCGGGTACCCTTGGCAGTGGCAGTTGTGTCGATAGTTCGAGTGGAACTGTGCTCAGGCGACGAATTTCTGTAAAAGTTCTGAAACGAATGCCATGAATTGCTTCCTTCAATTCAGGAATTAAGTGGAAGCCATGAAGGCTTAAGACCCGTGGGTGTCGTGGGAGTAACAATATTTCCGAGCCCCATCGATTGAACACATCTGTCACAACTTGCACCATAAGCGCCCGAGCGTTGTCCTGAGAAATGTTGGGCGAGTCCTGCAGAAAGTGTCGCCACTTCTTCATATAAGCTGGTCGCAAGGTGTGTTTCAAAAAATGAACAGCTGAGAGAGAGAAGGGACGACACTTTCTGCAGCACCCACCGATCATTCTTCACAACAATGCTTGGGCCCATGCAACGTAATCTGTTGCAGTAGCGCATCTGTATTCAATGGGGCTGGGAAGTTCTGCACCACCCACCACATTCGCCTGAAATTTGCCCTTGTGACTTCAACTTGACTCCCAAATTGAAGGAAGGACTTTATGGCATTCGCTGCAGAACTGTTACAGAGATACAACAGGCAACAGACCACTCAACACTACTGGCGCTGCTAAAGGTATGGTACGACTTTCACATCACTGGAAACGGATTTTACACAATGCTGGTCACAACGTTGAAAGACAGTAAAACTTTGAAACAGGTGTCTTCAATATCGGTAAAAAGACAGCAGCATCAAAAAATAATTAATATAGAGTGATTAAATTTCTGTAATACATTTGTCTAGGTAACATATTTAAGTGATTAACACTGCAAGCTCATAGCATAATGAAATCGCTAGATAATCGGTTGCAAATAAAAAATGCTGGTACATCAATAACCGGTGAAACTGCCAGAAAGTTGAATTCAAGCACGTAAATTTGCATGCATTGCGTTGTGCAGGTACTAGATGGGATGGAGTTCCAAGTATCTTCCACTTTGTTGGCCAATACAGGGACGATTAATGCTGTTTGCGGATGACGCTGGAGTTGTAAGATGATATGCTATACATGCTCGATGGAAGACAGATCTGGTGATCGAGCAGGCCAATGCAAAATGTCGACACTATGTAGAGCATATTAGGTTACAACTGCCGCAAGTGAACGAGAGTTCACCCTAGGATGCTGTTCGTGAATGGCAAGACAACAGGAGGAATGACGAGACTCACATGCAGATCTGCAGTCAGGGTCCGTGCGGTAACCCCGAGAGCTCTCCTGCTGTCGTAAGAAATCGGATTACAGACCCCATCTTCAGTTGTACCGGGTGATCAAAAAGTCAGTATAAATTTGAAAACTGAATAAATCACGGAATAATGTAGATAGAGAGGTATAAATTGACACACGTGCTTGGAATGACATGGGGTTCTATTAGAAGCAAAAAAATACAAAACTTCAAAAAATGTCCGACAGATGGCGCTTCATCTGATCAGAATAGCAATAATTAGCATAACAAACTAAGACAAAGCAAAGATGATGTTCTTTACGGGAAATGCTCAATCTGTCCCCCATCATTCCTCAACAATAGCTGTAGTCGAGAAATAATGTTGTGAACAGCACTGTAAAGCATGTCCGGAATTATGGTGAGGCATTGGCGTCGGGTGTTGTCTTTCAACATCCCTAGAGATGTCGGTCGATCACGATACACTTGCGACTTCAGGTAACCCCAAAGCCAATAATCGCACGGACTGAGGTCTGGGGACCTGGGAGGCCAAGCATGACGAAAGTGGCGGCTGAGCACACGATCATCACCTAAGCGACGCGCGCAAGAGATCTTTCACGCGTCTAGCAATACTTTGTTGTTTTTTTTAGTTCTAATAAAACCCCATGTAATTCCAAGCATGTGTGTCAATTTTTACCTCTCTATCTACATTAATCCGTGGTTTATTAAGTTTTCAAATTTATACTGACTTTTTAATCACCCGGTACATCCAGTATGACTAGCGCACAGACAAGTTGGTTGCAGGCCCTCAGCAGGCCTCCTCCTAACAACACACGGTCATCACTGGCACCGAGGCAGAACCAGCTTTCATCAGAAAACACAACAGACCTCCATCCTTCCCTCCAACGAGCTCTCGCTTGACACCACTGAAGAACTAAAGGCGGTGGTTTGGGGTCGAATGCACGCTATAGGGCGTCTGGCTCGGAGCTGTTCTTGAAGAAAGTGATTTGTAACAGTTCGTTGTGTCACTGCGGTGCCAAGAGACGCTCAAATTGCTGCTGCAGGTTTAGTACGACGCGCCACAATCATACGCTGTACACGATTGTCTCCCCTCTCGATAGTGCTACGTGGCCGTCCGAAGCCCCGTCTTCTTCCGACCGTACATTCTCGTGATCACCGCTGCCAGCAATCATGTACAGTGACTACATTCCTGTCAATTCTTTCTGCAGTAGCGCAGAAGGAACAATATCGTGCACGGAACATCCAGCTTCTTGTAGCCCTTTCACATGACCTCGTTCACACTCAGTGAGGTGTTGATAATGGCGTCTTTGTCGCCTTAAAGGCATTCCCGATTAACAACAACTCACGACGCCCAGTCTCATGGGTAACTAACACTCACTACTGTTACTGCGTGAATTTAAAGCAAACCTGATTTGCTTCCTCATAATGGCGCTACTAGTGCCACTCTTATGCGAATGGCGCGAAATTTGAACAGACATCATCTATCAGATGTAGAAACACGCCTACCAACTTTCGTTTCAGTGTATTTTGTAGAAGTTGTAAAATAAATACTTCTCTGTATTAAAGTTTCAACCCTCGTATTAGTTGATTCTTCTAGGAACGAACGCTCTCCCAATATTAACGGTGATGCACAACGCCTCTCTTGTACCATTCTGCCACTGGAGGTGGGTGAGTATCTTCGTGACGCTGTCGTGTTTACTAATGCAACCTGTGACGAAACGCGCCTCTCTTCTTTGTCTCTCCTCCGTACCGTCTGGTAGTGGTTCGAGAGCGACGAACATTGCTAAAGTATCGGTCAAGCGAAGATTATGGAAATATAAGCATACTCCCAAACGAAATTTTTTTGTTCGACAATCGTGTAATCATACACTAACGGATTTTCCAGCCTACTAATGCGCAATATGTTACATCTATTTACGTTAAGAGTCAGTTCCCAATACCTGCACGAAGCATCTACCCTCTGCATGTCTTTTGAATTTCTTTTGTTTATGTTTGCTGCTGAGGATATTCAGCCGCTACATAATTATTGAAATTCATGGTGAAGCCCTCAGCTCGATTTATTTTCGGTCAATGACAGTTCCTGGATTTTGCTACAATTCTCTAGAGTTGCAACTTTTCTGTATACAGCCGTGTCATCAGCGAATAATCTCATGTTGCTTCCGACTTTATACATCAGATAATTTGATTTATTTGAAAATAAGTTTTACAGACTTTGATTGTCGCTTTATACATCCTACACATGTAGGACTTTAGGTGTTTGTTTCGCTACTGAAGGTGTTACGTTGAGATTTTCGCCAGTTACATTCTTGTTTATGTTTTCACCTGCAATAAAACCCCGATGCTTGAAAATATTCATCCGTTTACGATCAACTTTCATGTATTTCCGCTTCTAATAAATTTCAATTGACAACGACGTGAATTATTTTTCAGTTTCAGAAATGTCATCACAAGATATAGCAGATCTCCATTTATTAGGACACTTTACTTTCAAATAACATCCACTGATTCGAATGCCGGTCTGGTTTTCATTCTAAATAGGCAGGATGTTTGTGGTTCAAATGGCTCCGAGCACTATGCGACTTAACTTCTGAGGCCATCAGTCACCTAGAACTTAGAACTAATTAAACCTAACCAACCTGAAGACATCTCACACATTCATGCCCGTGGCAGGATTCGAACCTGCGACCGTAGCGGTCGTTCGGTTCCAGATTGTAGCGCCTAGAACTGCAAGGCCACTCCGGCCGGCGATGTTTGTGGCAAAAATATCTATTATATTTGCTACCGCTCACAACTCTTACCTGTAATATAATTTCTTGTCTTAGCGCTTGACACCGATGTGACTATAAGTGATAATTTTTTTATTGCGAAACTGTTACTAATTATTACAGCAGTAAATCACCCGTAAGGTATTATACAGCGTGGTCAGAAAATGTGTGAAAAGCTTGTAAGGATGTTTTAGGGTAGGTTGTGCTGAGAAGAAATTGTTTAGAAATTAATTCGACACATTATGCCGTTTCCGAATTAATTAGCATTGAAGTTAGCCAATCAGGCCCCTTGCGAGCGCAAATTGAAGCGGGCCGCCAGAGATGCTGTCTCGAGCACGTCAGGTCATATAAGTATTTAAGGGCGATGCTAAGTTGTGACATCATATATCATGACAACAGACATCGAAGAAATCAGACATTTTTCTCTAGCTAAATACGCGAATGGAATACGAAAGAAGATCAATTAATGTTGTTGCGATGTACCCTCCGCCATGAACTGTACAGCCGCTTGCGGAGTACAAATGTAGCAGTCGATATAGATGTAGTTTTAATTTGCCAGAGTTTCTTAAAACCGTTCACTCCGCTTCGGAGTTAGTAATTCATTACGATACGAAAAATTATTTACGCAGTGAAATTACCAGTAGCTCACAACCTCCTACGGAACCCACTGAGTAGTAGCTGAAGAATTTCATAACGTCTGCTACGTAGCAGAATGACCCTGAGTCTGCCGAGTCCGTGTACAGGCAGAGTTGTAGCAGAATCCACGCCAAGGCGACGCGTGCCTTTTATCTGCTCGACCTTGGCACCACTGTTTCCGCTATTCCATTCATATCTTTCACGCCCATTGCGTACCAGTACTTAGAGCGACCGTTAAAATAGTTCCAGCTCAGTAAGGCTGTAGCGCCCATCCACGATGATTCGGGAAGAGGGATTTGTTGTTAGGCACTGGATTAAAAAAAATTCCGGATATATCATCGCTTGGAAATATTCGTGTCCTTTAAACTCATATGTCAATTTAAACTAAGGAGGAAAGCAGCTACCGACAACACACGACGGAATGACACATGTTTTATTTACTATTTTTTATATCATTAATTGAGTCATCAGTCTTCTGACTGGTTTCATACAGCCCGCCATGAATTCCTCTCTTGCCCTATCCTCTTCATTTCAGAGCAGCACTTGTACCCCACATCCTCAACTATTTGTTGTATGCATTCCAATCTCTGTCCTTTCCTACAGTTTTTACTCTCTACATCTCCCTCTTGTACCATGGACGTTACTCCCTGATGTTTTAACACATGTCCTATCCTGCCCTCCTTGTTAGTAGTTTCCATATATTCCCTTCTTCGCCGATTCTAACGAGAACCTCTGCAGTCCCTACCATATCAGTCCACCTAATTTTCAACACTCTTCTGTAGTACCACATCTGAAACGCTTCGATTATATTCTTTTACTATTTTTCCACTGTTTGTGTTTCACTGTCACACAGTGATGTGCTTCAAATGTACGTTCTCCGAAATTTCTTCTTCAAAATAAGGCTTGTTTGACACTAGTAGATTTCTGTTCGCCAAAAAATAGTAGATTTCTCTTCGCCAGGAATGACATCTTCCCTTGTGCTAGACTGCTTTTTATTTCCTTCTTGCTTCGTCCGTCATTGGTTATATTGCTTCCAAGGAAGCAGAGTTTCTTAACTTCCTCTGCTTCGTGGTTTCCATTTCTTATGTTAAGTTTATCGGTAATGTCATTTCTGCTATTCCTCATTACTTTCGTCTTTCTTGGGGTTGCACATTAGATTGCTCGTTTCATTTAATTGCTTCTGTAATTCTTAGTCACATTTACTGAGGGCAACGATGACATCACCGAATCTTATTGCTGATATCCTTCCATCCTCAATTTTAATCCCATCCTTGAACACTTCTTTTATTTCTGCCATTGCTTCTTCGATGTGTAGACTAAGCAGTAGGCGTGAAATACTACATCTGTTCTATCCATGCGCGTACTGAGCGATGGAAAGGTGACTATTGGTACGCCTCAGTCCGTATCCTAATCCCTCTCATCTTACTATCATGATCCTTACACGACATGTACAATGGTGCAATGGTCGCAGTCTTTCAGAATAATGATCGGGTGTAATATAAAGGATGTCCAGAATAATACTTATAACTTCAGACTTAAATAACTTTAAAATTAAACAACTAAACTAAGCCGAACAGGTCATGAAGGTCCAACGGTAATCGACCGGTCGCCGTGTCATCCTCAGCCCACAGGCGTCACTGGATGCGGATACGGAGGGGCATGTGGTCAACACACCGCACTCCCGGCCGACCTTTAAAACTGTATTAGATAATAACAACTTGTTTTAAACAGGTGACAAGACAAATAAAAGTTTTTTTTATTTTCCAGGTGCTGCAAATCTGATAAAAAGTGTGGATCCGACAATGAGAGCTTAGTTTGTAGCCCGGTTCATGGAGATATAGCCCGATACCGAAATGCAACGAGCCTTCCGGACACAGTAAGGTAGGGAATTGCTATCTGGACTGAGTGTGCGGCCGTACCATGTGTCATTTATGGAAACAGATAGCGTTTTCGATTATCAGACGGAGGGTTGCCTATATGTTTCAGGTGGCAACATGGAGAAGGAATGGCTGGTGCCCAACTGAATCAGGGCGTACGGCGGCCAGAGAGTGGAAAATGCCCCAACCTTGGAAAAGAGGTTATCTCTTTATGGCTATGAGCACTATGGGACTTAACATCTGCGGTCATCAGTCCCCTAGAACTTAGAACTACTTAAACCTAACTAACCTAAGGACATCACACACATCCATGCCCGAGGCAGGATTACAACCTGCCACCGTAGCAGCAGCGCGGTTCCGGACTAAAGCGCCTAGAACCACTCGGCCACAGCGGCCGGCTTACCTCTTTATGGCTACAAGGTGCAACTGCTTCAGACCATAAATTCGACGGACAGACCCCAGCCTGAACAGCTTGCACTGGGTACACTAAAAGAGAATGACGCAAACAATGACTTCTTGGAAAAAGATTTGCTTCTCCCAGGAGCCAACTTTTCAAGTATCTGGCAAACTGAACCGTTATAAAGTAAATATTTGGGGATCGGAGTGTTCTCGTATTACACGCAAGATGAAAAGGAACTGTCCGAAGTTCAGTTTATGGTAGGACCTTATACACAATTGTATCACTGTTCCATTTATTTTCAAAAACTCTAATGTCAACTGTGATGTTTACCTCGAGATATTACAAGAAAAATGGTTCAAATGGCTCTGAGCACTATGGGACTCAACTGCTGAGGTCATTAGTCCCCTAGAACTTAGAACTAGTTAAACCTAACTAACCTAAGGACATCACAAACATCCATGCCCGAGGCAGGATTCGAACCTGCGACCGTAGCGGTCTTGCGGTTCCAGACTGCAGCGCCTTTAACCGCACGGCCAATTCCGCCGGCATATTACAAGAGTTTTCTGTGGCACAATTGGAACACTCGCAAGCTGACGTCATATTGTAGCAGGATGGGGCACCACCTCACTGGTCCCTATTTCTGGATGAAAAGTTTCCAGATAGGTCAGATGGACGAAATGAGCGCCATCATCACCCGTACTCACGCCACTAGAATTCTTCCTACGGGGCTTTCGTAAAGGTAAGGACCTATACGGTTTTATGACTGGCACTCACAATGCATTTAAACATTAGACTCCAATGTTGCAAAAATAATTTCCTTGCTTACGATCAGAAACGGCCGATTTAAGCCGTTACCAAACGTTTCCGTACCGAGACAGAAACTAAATGGCAACCATTCCGTCTCACTGCCTGCGGTACGCCTTTCGGGACCACCCATGCTGCCGGTCTGGTACAGTAGAGGTGCCCAAAATGGGAGGAATATTGACGCAATGGGAGGCTGATAGGTTTGGAGATAATTGCTTCCACAGCCGCCGTTGCGACAGCCTTCCGCTCCACCTCGGGCGTCGGCGTGCACGGCACGTAACAAATGACGGGCTTGACGTCTGTCGCACGCAGTTTGGAAACCGCAGTCCCGGGCCAAAGCAAGGTTTCATGAGAGCCTTAAACACTGAGGCAGCCAGTAGGAAGCAAAACAATAATTTGATGTCACGACATGGCGCGATCTTGTTGACAGCTAACACGTGTCAACAGGTCTTTGTGTGCTCCGAGCCATCTTGTCACCAAGTAAGTGAACATTCAACACCAAACAAACGAAGCGAGGCGAAATTTATCATACTGCCGCTCACTGGTCTAGTGGATGTCTGACTACAAGTCTACAAGGTTTAGTCGTTGTCCTGTAATGTTTCTCTAATTTTCGCTTCTATCAAGTGTGATAGTCATTGGTAAACGTGGAAAGTTCCATGTAGCAACGTAGTCTTTTTTTAAGTTGAAAAGATCAGAGGAAGACAAGGACATGCTACATCTAATAGGATCATGCCCAATAAAGCAATGCGATGTTCAAACTAGACATTGGTTGGAGAGTAGCTTTGCCCTCTAGGTCTAGACAATCTCAGACTCTAAGAGGAAACTCCTGTCGTTTATTGTTTTTAACTCGTTTCCTTGCCATTAACACATGTTATCAATGGACTTTTTTACTTGAGCTATCAATCTTATGCCTGGGTGGATGCGACCGATCTTCTTTGCGAACCTCTTCATCTCAGAGCAGCACTTGCAATCCACGTCCTAGTTATTTGCTGGAGGTATTCCAGTCTCTGTCTTCCTTTCCAGTTTTTATCCTATGCATATCCCTCTAGTAACATCAAAGTTATTCCCTGATGCCCTAATACATGCCCTATCTTCCTGTACGTTCTTCTTGTCAGTGTTTTCCATATGTTGCTCTCTCGACCTTTAGGAGAACCGCTTCATCCATTACCTAATCAGCCCACCTAATTTTCATCATGCTTCTGTGGCACCAAATCTCAAACATTTTCTTCTCTTCCGGTTTTCCTACTACAGTCCATCATTCACTACCATAAAATCCCTTGATGCAAAAGTTCATTCTCAGTCATTTCTTCCTCAAATTAAGGCCTATGTTTGATACCAGTGGGTTTCTTTTGGTCAGGAACACCCTCTTTCGCAGTGCTAGTCTGCTTTTCATGTCGTTCTTGCTTCGTCCGTCATGCACAACGTATCAGAATTCCTTAATTTCAACTACTTTGTAATCACCAATTTTGATTCTATGTTTCTCTCCACTTGTAACTTCTTCATCTTTCCTCGGTTTACTTACATCCTATATTCTGTACTCATTAGACGGTTCATTCAATTCTTGTAATTCTTTTTAGCCTTCACATGATAGCAATGTCATCAGCGAATCTATCAGTGATGTCCTTTAACCTTGAATTTTAATCTTACTTTTGCCTCTGTCATTGCTTCTTCAATGTATAGCTTGAACAGTAGGGGCGAAATAATGCAGCCCTGTCGTACACCCTTTTTAATCCAAGCACTTCCTTCCAGGTTTTCCAGTCTCATTGTTCCCTCTTTTTCTTGTACACATTGTGTATTATTCGTCTTTCCCTACAGCTCGCCCCTGTTTTCTCAGAATTTCGAACATTTTGCAGTCTTTTACATCGTCGAACGCTTTTTTCAAATGATAAAGCCTATGAACATGTCTGGATATATAACTTTGTAGAATGCAACAAAAGTATTACATTTACATGTCCGAAAGAACAAACCCATGCGGAATCCGCAGCTGTGATATATATTGTGTATTAATTAACATGATAAGACAACTACAATTTTTGTTTGAAGAGACTATAATCCCAACTGTTTTTCAATATTACGTTAAGCGAACGTCGGATTTGCCGTAGTTTTCCATGCTACCCATTTCTTTTTCTCTGTTAATGCACAACTAATTTACTTAATTTGTTCATGTAAATGATGCAAAATCATTGGCTAAGTCAGATAGAGTTGACATTTAAGGTAACATAGCGAGAGGAAAATAAAACTGGGCAAATTTGCGGTACTGGAGACCACGGCACATCAACAACGCTTTTGGTGACTCAGTTAATGAACAAATTTCGTACAGCTGCCATGAATGCTTTGCAGTGTAAAATGTCCACCACCAACCTGGAACAAAGCATTGTGAAGCTGTACAGCTCTGTCTAACGAAAGAGGCAAAACTACAAAATATCGATCGAAATGATACGGTTTGCCACTGTTCCCTATTTTCGTAAGGTTAAGTCGACATTTGTGCTTCTCTTACCATTACTCAGCCATTTTGGAACTTTCTGAAGGACGTCGTGAACTGCATATTGGTTCGATGACTGAAATATTATGCACAAAGAGGACGGCATAACATTAATTAATCATACCAAGAAAACCTTATCCAGAATTTCACTCTCCTTGTTTATGCTTGGCTTCATCTATTTGCTTGTG
The DNA here is from genome assembly GCF_023864345.2 of Schistocerca serialis cubense. Classification (NCBI taxonomy): domain Eukaryota; kingdom Metazoa; phylum Arthropoda; class Insecta; order Orthoptera; family Acrididae; genus Schistocerca; species Schistocerca serialis. The sequence continues at coordinate 311,735,791 of NC_064644.1, read as the reverse complement.
TATTTAAAAATTTAAATACACTGAGAACTAAAGAAGACTTGCCCAGTGCAAACTGACTGCTGTTGCTAGCTTACGACGTGACTACTGAGGTCTCTGTAAGTCTCGACACTGCGCAGACTACCGGAATATCCTGCTCGTCTTTTCTGTTGATCTTTAGAGCCGATCCAGTCTGTTCAGAGTTAGTAATAGATATGTTTATCGGCTGTTTCGAGGCTATCCGACCGAGACGGCCATACTGGAAAGATCGTAGGGGGTTTGCCTACGCCTTTTTTAAGATGAAAGAACGGTGTTGCCGTTGTGAATGCTCCAGGGTTGCTAAACAGCGATGTTGTCTGTGGCATTCGTTCCCTAGTCCGGACAGACTTTCCTGTACAACCACGGGACTGTGATTTAAAAGCATGGGACAGAAATAATTATCAAGTAATTCGTTATTGAGCTTGGAGGAGACAGGCAAACTAAGTCGATGTATTCTCTTAAGGAACTATCATTATTCTTTTATTAGAATTGTTTTTGTCCAACAGCCTTGACTGTACCATAGTTAAACAATAGATTCTGAAAAGTTTCAGGAACGGTTATAAACCGTGCACCACTATTGTTAATCTCAATCAATAGACATGCTGGTGTGAGGTTATGCGGATCTCCTGCCTTGTTATGACAGCTAATCACCGCCGCAGTGTGACATCATTTACTCCCTTAGCGCCTCTGCTTCCTTTCCATGTTGCCCTACAGTTTGTACATAGCATTTTTTAATTAAGGCAACTGACAAGTCTGTAACGTGATAGAAATAAATTAAGCATCGAGTAACACGGTTGCCACTGCCTTTAACATCTAGAAAAGAAATAAGGAAGATCTGTTCCTGTTCTATGTGAGAGCAGCGATTCAATTTAAAAAGTTATGACGACAGTTCCGTACCAAGAGGCACAGTAAACAGTCAGCGACATTTAATTTAAATAAATTTATTAACATGAACTGACAAAGAAGAAATTCTTAGAAATAATACAACAAGTAACACGAACATAAATAGCAAACTGCCTCCAGGGCTAACTCTAGAGACTCATGGAACTTATACCCAGCCAATCCCACGGAGGACATAGGGGGCATCCCTCTATCAGATGACAACCGTGAGTGAGCTCCTGCTCAGCGATGTTTTGGTGGGCTGGCATCCGCCGCGCACTTAACCTCACGATTTTGAAATGAGCTAATCGCCTTTCGCCAAATCCCCCCCCCCCAAAATACTGGCTAATTATGTAATATTTATAAAATAAGGCTCTCCCTTCAACGGAGTCTTTTTATATTTTAAAATTTTTGTTACTTTAGGTCGCTCACAGTTCTAATAATTCGTACTTTAGTATTCGTCCTTTCGTGCCATGGACTCTTACCACAGTTTTTCTGTTCATTCGAAAACCTCTCTAGGATGGGGAAGGGCCGAGGAATGAGAAGACAGACGCCCTGTCTGGAACCGTAACTTCGCAAAATAATCCTCGTCGGTATAATGTGTTGACCACAGCTTACAGTTTTCTCCAGGAAAACGGACGCCCTGTGTGTGTTGGACTGGAAGTCGAACCTGGGACCTCCCATTTCGCGGTAAAGTGGCCTACCGAGTGCGCTACCCAGACGCGACTTAAAGCTCGCCAGTACCTCATCTTCGACTTCCCAAATTTAACAGAAGTTCTCCTGCTACCCAGCGAGACTAGCACTGCTGAAAGCGAATTTTCTCTCTCCTGCGCAGAGGGCACTGATTTGACACGTGCTGGCCGATTGAAACTGATTTCTGGAGAGCGACTGGAACCCAGAAAAATTTGCCTTTCGCGGCCAAATAAACTGCCACCTGATCCATCCACGCACACTCCATTGCAAAGTGAAAATTCATTCGCAAAGCGATCCTCAACGCTGTGCCCAAGTTATTTTTCAAATCTTCTTTCTTAATCCTGCAAGGTATGCAGGATAGCTTGTGTGAAGTTTAGAAGATAGGAGGAAGGTTTTCGCTATGAGGGCGAGTCGTGAGTCGTGCTTGGATAGCATAGTCAGAAGAACATTTGCCGGTGAAAGGAAAAGGAACCAAGCCGGTCGGAGTGGCCGAGCAGTTCTAGGCGCTGCAGTCTCGAACCGCGCGACCGCTACGGTCGCAGGTTCGAATCCTGCTTCGGCCATGGATGTGTGTGTGTGATGTCCTTAGGACTGATAACCTCAGCAGTTAAGTCCCACAGTACTCAGAGCCATTTGAACCATTTGAAAAGGTCCCAGGTTCCAGCCCTAGTCCAGCACACAATTTTAATCTGCACTGAAGTTACAATCTGCACACACTCCTCTGCAGCGTGAAAATTCATTCCAGATTTGATATGGCTGTCAAAAAACATGCATAAAAACGCTAAGCGTTCAAGTGGAGCACATGTCCCTAGGTGTTACCCACCGTTACAACTTAATTTATAAAAAATTTACGGATATGTTTTTATTCCAATTTTTATTAGTCCATCTCCTCCTGCACCCACTTTTAGCTGAGGTCGTGTGACTAGGGCCTCCCGTCGGGTAGACCGTTCTCCGGGTGCAAGTCTTTCGATTTGACGCCACTTCGGAGACTTGCGCGTCGATAGGAATGAAATGATGGTGATTAGGACAAAACAACACCCAGTCCCTGAGCGGAGTAAATCTCCGACCCAACCGGGAATCGAACCCGGGCCCTTAACATTGACATTCTGCCGCGCTGACCACTGTTTTTTTTTATTTTTATACAAATGGATAAAGGAAAGCCGTTCCTCTTCGGCTACATAAACAGAATAATAGGAAGTCGTCCCGTTACGACATAAGGATGCTCCATTCTATAGCCCGCTGCGAATTTTTCGATGACTGTCGTCTCGATGCTGTGTTGTTTCCGTTGTTTGTTCAATCTCATAAAAAAAGGGAACTGGAAAGAGGTGCTATGGTTATCTTCTCGTGTCATCGATAATCCAGCTGCGAGGTGGGTTATGAAATGCGCTCCAAAGAAAATTACAAAACTATTTTCGGTATTTAGGGTTCTTGATGATCGCACAATGTCGTTCGTTAAGGTAATACCAAAAATCGGGTACTGTCTTTTTGCCATTAACGAATAGGAAGTGAACAGCGTGGCCGCTTATCCACGACACATAGTTCGTTTTTGCTCTTGGGAAATACATCTCATCGAGGAAAAGAAGTGATCAGGTAGTTATACTGTCGGGAGTCGTGCATGTGAGAAAAGCCAATATCTGGCGCACCAAATAGCAAACGTCCTTTGCCGACCCGCATTCAGGTCAATCACTTGGCGTGTGGCACACAAGCGTTAATCGATGAGGTGGATGTGATGTAGGCGGGACTAGCACAACTGTTTCCTATTAACAGTTACGTACCATGCAGATTGCACGTCAGTATCAAGGGTGGTGGCATTCACTGCCTGCCACACAGCACGATCACTCAGCTACTGGGGGCGGACAGCTGAAACTCCTTCCATCTCTCTCCATCTCCATCCATCTCCTCCTTCCTCTCTCTCTCTCTCTCTCTCTCTCTCTCTCTCTCTCTCTGCCCATCTCCTCCTCTACCTCTGTTTCCTGTTCTCCTCTTCCTCTCCACGCTAGCACCCACATCCCAATAGGAGACTGGTGGTTCCCATCCCCACAGCATTTCTTTCGAGACTGTAATTAATATGTCTACCAAATTTGGTTAAAATCGTCCCAGGGGTTTAAGATGAGGATTTTGCCCATGGCTTTGTCCGCATACGCACATCTCAAATATATTTCACAAGCATTTAACATATTTCACTTGTGTATCTAACGAAAAATGCCCTGCAGTCATTTTCACGCTACTCAATGTTTATGACATCGTATCTCCCTAAAACTATCTATAGCACAATGATATAATTTTTGCAGGTACCTCCAGGCGTATATGTGGCTCCTGTGTTGTGAACGGAGTTAGTAGTAAATAAATAATAAATTAATGTTCACAGATGGTGGGGCAATTTTTTACGCATCCTCAGTATTAGATGTCATATCTCTTGAACTATGTGTCGTGCAGACATATTTTTGTAGGTACATTCAGCGACATATATGGATACTGTCTGCGGAATGTGTTACAAATAGACTTAGTTGAAAAGAAATAAGAAATTTGAACGTCAGACATGATGCGACATTTTTTCACGCATCTTATTGTTTATGAAGTCGTATCTTCTTAACTATGTCTAGTACAACGATAAAATTTTGCTTGTACCTTCAATGGTGTAACTGAACACTATCTGCAAAATCGTCGCGAATAGACTTATTAGTAAAGAAGTAATAAGTTAAAACTTCAAATGTTCAGATGTGTGAGAAATCTTATGGGACTTAACTGCTAAGGTCATCAGTCCCTAAGCTTACGCACTACTTAACCTAAATTATCCTAAGGACAAACACACACACCCATGCCCGAGGGAGGACTTGAACCTCTGCCGGGACCGACCGCACAGAAGCAATAAAATGAGCCCTAACATGGAAAGTAAGAGTTTCCGGACACATGTCCACATAACATATTTTCTTTCTTTGTGTGTTGAGGAACGTTTCCTGAAAGTTTGGCCGTACCTTTTCGTAACACCCTGTATAAGGCAGCCTATAGGTTAAATAAGGGTGTAGGCTATGTCCATTACAAATTTCCAAATGTCATCCAAATCCATCCTGCCGTTTCCATACACAGACACACACACACACACACACACACACACACACACACACACACGCATCATGCGACAGCATTTGCTTAAACGAGCGTGGGAAATCGCCTCAAAATCACACTCTGAATGACCGGTCTATCAGCCGACAGTCGTCGATCCGTCGTGCGGATTCGATGCGAATTTGGCTTACTTCCCCGACCCAAAAGTTAGCGCCTTGCGCCCTGCGTTATAGGAACTAGTCTTCGCGGCTATTGTAGATACTGTATTCATTGAAGCAGCTCGATGTAAAAAAGTTCTGGCGGGCTGAAAGGACACAGCGGAGAATTGGCGCATACCCATCGCGCGTTTTGTTTACGACGGTAGCTTGCCAGTCGCAGCGCAGACCGTGACGCGCGCGAGTAGTGACGTAGGGCGCTGGCGGGTCGGGGCGTGTGCCACCGGAACTGGGCCTGAGACTGAAGGGCGTTGAATCGGCGAAGCGGCTTACGTAAGGGCACAAGGCTAGGCCCCGGCCACGGGCCTTGGCACGCTACCAGCCAGCTGCGGCGGCCGACAGCGTCAGCCTCCAAACTCCAGTCTCTCTCTCTCTCTCTCTCTCTCCCCCTCTACTTGCGCCCCTGCTCCACTAATTTTGCTTACCGGCCGCATCCCGTTCCGCACCTTCCCCCAGGTCATCCTAACCCACACCTGAGTCTCCGTCTACATATGGAGCACGGCGAAGGGTACCTCGTACCACTGCTTATCTTTCCCTTTCATGTTCCACTCGCAGATGGAGAGGTGGACAAACCACTGTCTATATGCTTCCATAGCAGCTGATGTCTCTTCTCTTTGCAGCCACTAGGCTGGTCCATTCGTGGTCCATTGATAGTGACCGGGCCAAAAATCTCACCAAATAAGCATCAAACGAAAAACTACAAAGAACGAAACTGTCTAGCTTGAAGGGGGAAACCAGATGGCGCTATGGTTGGCCCGCTAGATGGTGCTGCCATAGGTCAAACGAGTATCCTTAGGTTAGTGTCCTTAGATTAGTTACGTTTAAGTAGTTCTAAGTGCTAGGAGACTGATGACCTTGGATGTTAAGTCCCATAGTGCTTAGAGCCATTCGTTACAGTTTCTCTGTCAAAGACAAGCAGAGGTGTACGAACACCAATCATAATCCCACCCCACACCACCAAACCACGACCTCCATACAGATCCCTTTCAAGCACATTAAGGGGTGGGTATCTGGATCCTGCCTGGTTCACGCCAGATGAAAACCCGGCAAGAATCTCTGTTCAGACTATACCTGGACTCGTTCGTGAACATAAACTGGGACCGCTGTTCCAGCCGGCCGAAGTGGCTGTGCGGTTAAAGGCGCTGCAGTCTGGAACCGCAAGACCGCTACGGTCGCAGGTTCGAATCCTGCTTCGGGCATGGATGTTTGTGATGTCCTTAGGTTAGTTAGGTTTAACTAGTTCTAAGTTCTAGGGGACTAATGACCTCAGCAGTTGAGTCCCATAGTGCTCAGAGCCATTTGAACCATTTTGAACCGCTGTTCCAATGACCATGCACTGTGTTCTTGACGCCTGGCTTTACGGGCTCTCCTGTGACCAGGGTCAGTGGAATGCACCTTGCAGGTCTCTGAGCGAATAAACCATGTCTGTTCAGTCGTCTGTAGACTGTGTGTCTGGAGACAACTGTGAACTGCGGTAAGGTCCCGAGCAAGTCTACCTGCAGTACTCCGTGGCCGTCTGCAGGCACTGATGGTGAGATATCGGTCTTCTTGTGGTGTAGTACACTGTGGATGTCCTGTACTGTAAGGCCTAGACACGTTTCCTGTCTGCTGGAATCGTTGCCATAATCTTGGAACACGGAGAGCCCGTGCTACGACCTGCTGTGTTTGACCAGCCTCCAGTCGCCCTAGTATTGTACCCCTCACAACGTCATCAATATGTGCTTCTTGAGCCATTTCCAAACAGAGTCACCATTAGCACGTCTGAAAACGTTTGCACACGTGCTCGCTGCACCGTACTCTGACATGCACCAACCCAACACACCTCTGCGTATGTGGACTGCTGCCAGCGCCACCGTGCGACGACCGCAGGTCAAATGCACTGCATGGTCATACCTCGAGGTGATTTAAGCCCGCAAACCGCCCACCAGAGCGTTGTTTCACTATGTATCAGCGTTATCGTTAATTTATGAGCATGAGTGTATAAAGGGTATTACAAAAAGGTACTGCCAAACTTTCAGGAAACATTCCTCACACACAAAGAAGGAAAATGTGTTATGTGGACATGTGTCCGGAAACGCTTACTTTCCATGTTAGAGCTCATTGTATTATTTCTCTTCAAATCACATTAATCATGGAATGGAAACACACAGCAACAGAACGTACAAGCGTGACTTCAAACACTTTGTTACAGGGAATGTTCAAAATGTCCTCCGCTAGCGAGGATACATGCATCCGCCCTCCGTCGCACGGAATCCCTGATGCGCTGATGCAGCCCTGGAGAATGGCGCATTGTATCACAGCCGTCCACAATACGAGCACGAATAGTCTCTACATTTGGTACCGGGGTTGCGTAGACAAGAGCTTTCAAATGCCCCCATAAATGAAAGTCAAGAGGGTTGAGGTCAGGAGAGCGCGGAGGCCATGGAATTGGTCCGCCTCTACCAATCCATCGGTCACCGAATCTGTTGTTGAGAAGCGTACGAACACTTCGACTGAAATGTGCAAGAGCTCCATCGTGCATGAACCACATGTTGTGTCGTACTTGTAAAGGCACATGTTCTAGCAGCACAGGTAGAGTATCCCGTATGAAATCCTGATAACGTGCTCCATTGAGCGTAGGTAGAAGATCATGGGGCCCAATCGAGACATCACCAACAATGCCTGCCCAAACGTTCTCAGAAAATCCGTGTTGATGACGTGATTGCACAATTGCGTGCGGATTCTCGTCAGCCCACACATGTTGATTGTGAAAATTTACATATTGATCACGTTGGAGTGAAGCCTCATCCCTAAAGAGAACGTTTGCACTGAAATGAGGATTGACACATTGTTGGATGAACCATTAGCAGGAGCGTACCCGTGGAGGCCAATCAGCTGCTGATAGTGCCTGCACACGCTGTACATGGTACGGAAACAACTGGTTATCCCGTAGCACTCTCCATACAGTGACGTGGTCAACGTTACCTTGTACAGCAGCAACTTCTCTGACGCTGACATTAGGGTTATCGTCAACTGCACGAAGAATTGCCTCGGCCATTGCAGGTGTCCTCGTCGTTCTAGGTCTTCCCCAGTCGCGATTCATAGGCTGGAATGTTCCGTGCTCCCTAAGACGCCGATCAATTGCTTCGAACGTCTTCCTGTCGGGACACCTTCGTTCTGGAAATCTGCTTCGATGCAAACGTACCGCGCCACGGCTATTGCCCCGTGCTAATCCATACATCAAATGGGCCTCTGCCAACTCCGCATTTGTAAACATTGCACTGATTGCAAAACCACGTTCGTGATGGACACTAACCTGTTGATGCTACGTACTGATGTGCTTGATGCTAGTACTGTAGAGCAATGAGTCGTATGTCAACACAAGCCGTACCTTTTTGTAACAGCCTGTATATTAAACAATAGGACGACCCTGCAATAAATAAACAGATGCCGTATATCATGATTTCCCCCTTTAGAATGGGATTAATAACGGTAATTCAGCACACCTTACCCTGTACAGTTCACTGTTAGCACAGGCTAAATAAAGTAAGCAGTTCAGTAAATCTGTCTGCAGAGCAGTATGCACGAGTACGACGAGAGAGAGAGAGAGAGAGAGAGAGAGAGAGAGAGAGTGAGAAGGGGGGGGGGGGGGGGGGGTACGACCTACTCCTTACAGTTATAAGCAAAGGCGATTAACAATACAACAAGCGCAAAGTGTATAGGGATGAGTGCCAAGATGAGGACTCGTCGGCAGCTGTCAGCTAACCTGTCACCAGGGCTACGGAGCGAAGAGACGGGACGCCGGGAGCGCCGTGATAACCCGGGCTGGGCGCTGGGTCGGCTCGCGGAGTTTCCGCCCACAACGGAGAGGTTGACGGCCCGTGACGGCGCCTTATCTGGCGTGGCGTGGCGTGGCGAGGCCCAGACGCCGGCTGGTACAGACCCACTTGAGGGGCCGAACCGAGCTGCACTGCACTGCTCTGCCCTGCCAGGCGGCCGGAGAACGCACCGACCGTACGCTCTCGATGGACTTTTCCAGGGCACTCCCGTGGGGGACAGGAGCGAGCCGAGGCACACCGCAGCTCTGTGGGAAAGTGTTCCTGATTTCTGGACTCATACTGAGCTCAGATTTCTTACAGTAACGGGTTTTTACACTGATTTGATAGCGTTCTCTATCCTACCCTTCCTTAACTTAATCGTTTCATACGCCTTACATCACACAATATCTTTAATGATATACATGTCCTGATCTTCCTAACACTGTAATTATTTCTCTGCGACTCGTTCCCGAGCACCTGTTCCTGGATGTCTTAACTCTTATCTCTCTAGCACGTTTCTTCTTCTGATAAGTGTTTTCAGAGACTCATGTATTTGCATTTTCATTCTAGAACCTCATACATTCAATCTTGAACTGTCCGTCTGATATTTAAAAATTTTCTGTAATATCATATTTGAAATGCTTACGGTTTATTCTTCTCCCGCCTTTCCCTGGTCCATATTTCCCTTCTAGGCAGTTCTACATTTCTTGCGAGCTATTACATGAACTTATTTTCGCCGGCCGAAGTGGCCGTGCGGTTAAAGGCGCTGCAGTCTGGAACCGCAAGACCGCTACGGTCGCAGGTTCGAATCCTGCCTCGGGCATGGATGTTTGTGATGTCCTTAGGTTAGTTAGGTTTAACTAGTTCTAAGTTCTAGGGGACTAATGACCTCAGCAGTTGAGTCCCATAGTGCTCAGAGCCATTTGAACCATTTTTGAACTTATTTTCCATTTTATGTCAACATTTGTTGCTACTAGAATGCTTTTGTCGAATACGACTTTCTTCTTAAGTGCCATTCTAGTCGTTATCTTACTTTTTAATATTTCTTTGCAGATAGGGGAATCCTTTCACTTACACTAGGATATATAATCCAATTTTGACAATACGTTGCCCCTCTACCTTCTACTAGTTTTCGTTGGCTTCGTGTTATATCGACTTCTTGTTATCCTGAATTCTGTGGATAATTATTCCGCCCGTTTCATCCATCAGTATTTCTTTCTTTACTTTGCATATTTATTTATGGTTTGAAAAACCAAATGGTTCACATGGCTCTAAGCACTATGGGACTTAACATCTGAGTTCATCAGTCCCCTAGAACTTAGAACTACTTAAACCTAACTAACCTAAGGATATCACACACACCCATGCCCGAGGCAGGATTCGAACCTGCGACCGTAGCAGCAGCGCGGTTCCGGACTGAAGCGCCTAGAACCGCTCGGCCACAGCGGCCGGCTATGGTTTGAAAATTTTCTTTCATATCATCATTTCATCATCGACATGAAAGTTGACAAACTGCCTATTGGCTTCTGTCTCGGGTTCTTCGGCCGACGTTCATCTAATGATTTTTCTGACGTTTCGCCAGCACGAGCCGCTGGCATTGTCATAGCTTCACCCTCCATTGCCGGTGGTGAACTGGAGCCGAGCTCGCGGGCGCAGACTATATGTACCTGGCGCGCCAACGTCCGAGGGCTTCTCCGCGGTCATTTCCGGTGCGGTTCTCCTCTTGCTACCTGCGACGGTCGTTCGCTGCAGTACGGGAAGCCAGGATCCGTTTACCTTAAGGCTTTCCTCTTTCTTGTTCAAACTGTTCGCGAACAGTGAACGTCGGCCGAAGAACCCGAGACAGAAGCCAATAGGCAGTTTGTCAACAAGTGGCCACGAAAGCCTCAACAATTTTGGACATGAAAGTTCATTAGACGTTTCGATAATCCATATTTCTGCGGAACATTCTTCTTGCAACTAACTCGTGTTCATTAATCACTCACTTTAATACACAGTACAGAAAGGACTATTCAGTGAATGCCGTTCCAGCGTGAAGTTTCCGAAGACTGTTGAAACATGTGCTACAGAATTCCAGCACATCAACGAACATGCGGGATATTGATGGAGAGTGGGAACGATGCCTTAATACATTACGTAATCTGGTTCAGAAGAGACAGTTTATGTAAGCATGGCTATAATTTATTCAGAAGACAGTAAGCTGTCGAAAAGCAGCACGTCCTGCATAGTAGTCTTCTGCCTCTGAAATATTTTACCAAAGAGTATGTCATCACAATTAAATCATACCGAAGAAATGAGTGTCCTTTAAAGAAAAAGGCTACAGCCGTTAGCAACACCAACATAGGAATGTCAAATGTCAAGTTGGCTAGTGTTATAGGGCCATATCAACAAATCACCAAGACTGTCGCCCCTGTAAGTACTGAGAAGCTTCCTGCCCCTCTTCAAGAACCATGTTAGTCTGACGTCTCCGTAGATACATCTCCGTTGTGATTGCACCTAAAGTACAGCTACCTGTATCGTTAATGATGATGATGATGACGATTTTGGATGTCATCAGCGCTCTGACAAAGTCACGATGTCATTCTCGTCTGAGGTGAAGGGACGGGGGGGGGGGGGGGGGGTGGAGCGAATAGACTGTCCCCACATGTAAAGTAGTTTACAACGCATCAAAGTTCGCCTCTCTTCCCCAGCAGTTTAGTGAGGAAACGCGACAGTTCACAAAATTTCGGAACACATGTAACACTGGTGTCAGTATCGGAGAGGAGGGTGGGCAGTTCTCCCACCTGTATGTAAGAGACACGTAGCCAAAATTTGGTGAACCGAAAGTAAGTGACACTCGAAAAACTTCACAGAGAGGTCGCCGGCACGGCAGCTCAGCGTGTTCGGTCAGAGTGCTGGTTGGCCTCTGTAATAAAAAATAAAAATAAAAAAAAAACTGAGTGGAACGATCAACAAAACGAACCTTAACGGATGTCATGTGACGTCCGCTACGACCAAACACACCGATCAACAACGAACAAAATGGAGAGAAATAAAAGGACTACGTCCTAATCACAGTCACTAAAGTTGCATGGAATAGTAAAAAGCATCAAGGAGTTGCCCAGCCAACTCTTGTGGCAGACGCTGCAACAAAGGCGTTCCGCATCGCGGTGTGCTTTACCGTTAAAGTTCCTAGAACGTACATTCCTACCTCGCGAGGAGATCATGAAGGTAAAATTAGGGAGATTAGAGCTCTTACGGAGGCTTACCAACAGTCGTTATTCCCGCGAACAGTTCGTGGCTGGAATAGAAAAAGTGGGGATTGGCAGTGGTACACAAAGTACTTCTTGCGGAGTATAGATGTAGATGTAGTAGATAACGAACTGGTGTCTCCCAACTATTCCATACAGTTTCAATCACCGATCATCCCTGCTAAATACGACCTTTGTGCTGATACTCATGAGAGAATACAGCACATTCTTGGCCAGCACCTCTTTCCTTCAGTGACGCCGTTCGGTGCTTGGTTTGTGGTAAGGATTTTTGATATACGACGTATATAATTTCACATCAAAGGAAACGTCGTTAAGCTATATCGGGTTCGGAGAGTTCCGGAACCTGTACAGAAAACTGGAATAGAGATCAACACAAACATAATTTCCCTCTTTTCATTCCTCATGACACCCACTCATTACATGTAGTACCACCCTATAGCGAGACCTTCAGAGGTGGTGGTCCAGATTGCTGTACACACCGGTACCTCTAATACCCAGTAGCACGTCTTCTTGCATTGATGCACGCTTGTATTCGTCGTGGCATACTATCCACAAGATCATCAAGGCACTCTTGCTCCAGATTGTCCCACTCCTCAACGACGATTCGACGTAGATCCCTCAGAGTGGTTGGTGGGTCATGTCGTCCATAAACAGCCCTTTCAATCTATCCCAGGCATGTTCCATAGGGTTCATATCTGGAGAACATGCTGGCCTCTCTAGTCGAGCGATGTCTTTATCCTGAAGGAAGTAATTCACAACATGTGCACGATGGGGGCGCGAATTATCGTCCATGAAGACGAATGCCTCCCAATTGCTTGCACTATCGATCGGAGGATGGCATTCACGTATCGTACAGCCGTCACAGCGCCTTCCATGACCACCAGCGGCGTACGTCGGCCCCACATAATGCCACCTCAAAACAGCAGGAAACATCCACCTTGTTGCACTCGCTGGACAGTGTGTCTAATGAATTCAATCTGCCCGGGTTGCCTCCAAACACGTCTCAGACGATTGTCTGCTTGAAGGGATATGCGACGCTCATCGGTGAAGAGAACATGATGCCAATCCTGAGCCATGTTGTTGGGCCCATCTGTACCGCGCTGCATGGTGTCGTGGTTGCAAAGAAGGACCTCGGCATCGACGTCGGGAGTGAAGTTTCCCATCATGCAGCCTATTGCACACAGTTTGAGTCGGAGCACGACACCCTGTGGCTGCACGAAAAGCATTATTCAACATGGTAACGTTGCTGTCATGATTCCTCCGAGCCATAATACGTAGGTATCGGTCATTCATTGCAGCAGTAGCCTTTGGGCGGCCTGAGTGAGGCAAGTCTTCGACTGTTCCTGTCTCTCTGCATCTCCTCCATGTCCGAACAACATCGCTTAGGAACCAGACGCCTGGACACTTCCCTTGTTGAGAGCCCTTCGTGGGAAAAAGTAACAATGCGCAGACGATCGAACGGCGGTATTGACCATCTAGGCATGGTTGAACTAGAGACAACACGAGCCGTGTACCTCCTTCGTGGTCGAATGCCTGGAACTGATCGGCTGTCGGACTCCTTCCGTGCAATAGGCGCCGGTCATGCATGGTTGGTGTTTGGGCGGCTCTAGTGACATCTCTGAACACTCGAAGGGACTGTGTCTGTGATAAAATATCCACAGCCAACGTCTATTTCAGGTGTTCTTGGAACGGAGGGTGATGCAAAGCTTTTTTTGATGTGTGTATAAAAAATTAGTACATTTGTGACAGACATAGCTTTATGCTAAAAACATTGTGCACTGTGCGTAGTTGCTCCTTTCTGTTACATGGGTTCGAGGACATTGGAGCGACGGCGGTGGACTTGCTGCAACAAGGTGCGGCGTCGTTGAAAGCTGGTCTCCAAACAACGAAGCTGACAGCCGTGTCAAGCTGAAAGACGTGGTCGTTGGGCCAGCGGCTTTTGATTATTATTGAAAGAGATATTGTATCATAGAAAGGAAAAAAAAAGAGGAAATGTTTTGCATGAGCTTAAGCCATTTATAAGCTGTAGCGTGGTTGTCTTCACAGCATTAAGTTGCACTCCTATGTATGAACAACCAGAGCTCCTGTTATAGCATTGACGATAGAAATGCATTATGAAGAAGGAATAAAAACTGAACAGAATATGTAATTAATGAAAACTTAAAACACAGATCGAGAAGTCGTTTGTTGCAGCAGTGTTTGAGCTAGATGCTCTTCGTGTTAAGTCTTATCCAGATCATGTTACTGAACAGAAGCCGATTCATTAAATGATTCAAAAATGGCTCTGAGCACTATGGGACTTAACAGCTGCGGTCATCAGTCCCATAGAACTTAAAACTACTTAAACCTAACTAACCTAAGGACATCACACACATCCATGCCCGAGGCAGGATTCGAACCTGCGACCGTAGCAGTCGCGCGGTTCCGGACTGCGCGCCTAGAACCGCGAGACCACCGCGGCCGGCATTAAATGATTGAGGCTGAGAAAATGGAAGTGGACTATTCTCGAGAGTGATCATTTTCGGTGAAATGGTTTGCTGTTTAAGACCATGTTAACATCAACGATCAATTTTGAAAGCTATCACATGCTCTTTAAGAGATTTACAGTTTACAAAAGTGAAAATGTGCCATAATTTTTGATAATGACGTAACGATAGCTCAGAGATATGAGTTACATAGCTGCGCTCATGACTGATTAATTGCAAGTGCTAATATCGTTGGTTGTCTTAGCAACGGACGACAACAGTTCAATTATGAGCTGCGAAAAGTCCGTTATTACTTGTAGTTATGAGTTACGTAGTTACTACCCGCTAGTCCTATTAAACAAGAAACTGCTAGGCTAAAGTATTTCTTCGGAAGAGGTGACGGTGATACCGACCCAGACCGTGTTGATGGAACAGTTTCCAACTTTTACATAAAGTGATGGCCTCCGCAGGATAATCTTATTAACCAGTGAGAGGACTAGTAAACTACTAAGAGCACTGTAAGACCGAACCGGTCAAGATACAGCATCAGAGTTACTAATATCATTGGAAACGAATTCTTATTAACGAATTACACTGTCAGACCGATTGACAGACACGGTGAAGAAATATAATATGCACGTCGACCCTCTGCACCGTACTCCCTCATCTCTTTGGCCAAATTTTGCATTACAATGGTACCTGCTGTAACGCCGGCAGACCTATGCGGCAGCTGTGAGGTGTTAGCCAACCAGCAGGCAACAAGTAGCGAGGCGTGTGCGTGGATGGGACCGTTTGGCAGCCAGCGCCGTCGCCGGCGCCGGCGCCCGGCTCGCCCCTCTAACGCCTACGCAAACACGGTCCGTGTACCGGCCTAATGGGGTGAGCTGAGCTGAGCTGGGCTGGGGTGGCAGGCGCTGCCGCACCGCCGTGCCCCGCATTCCTTGCCGCATTCCTCCACTGCCCTTTCTCCTGCAGCCACCGCTCTGTCAACAGGCTACTACGACGTCGCGGTTCTCTGTTTGTCGCTGAGGACTGAGCCTTCAGCAATGAAATAAAGTTGTTCGGTGTTAGTATTCTCGCCGCCTCCACTACAGAGACTTTCAAGAACACATAAAAAAATCCATCTTTTTGTTAACGAGCTGTCCCGGGGCGAATAGCCTCACTGCATTGTTTCATATTGGCTCACATTTTGCAAACCGATGATGATCTTGGGGGTCAACTGAAATGGGCAACTTGACATTGACGTCGAGGTCCCCCGAGGGGAGACAGTAGTTCGAACTCCACAGTGACATGAAAGAAATCGGAAGATGTCTTTATTTATGGGAATACTAGCTGAGTACCCGGCGCTGCCCAGATATCTATACAGGGTATTACAAAAAGGTACGGCCAATCTTTCAGGAAACATTCCTCAGACACAAATAAAGAAAAGATATTATGTGGACATTTGTCCGGAAACGCTTAATTTCCATGTTAGAGCTCATTTTAGTTTCGTCAGTGTGTACTGTACTTCTTCGATTCAAATTGTAAATTTTCACAATCAACATATGTGGGCCGACGAGAACCCGCACGCAATTGTGCAATCACACCAACACAGATTTTCTGTGAACGTTTGGGCAGGCATTGTTGGTGATGTCTTGATTGGGCCCCACGTTCTTCCACCTACGCTCAATGGAGCACGTTATCATGATTTCATACGGGATACTCTACCTGTGCTGCTAGAACTTGTGCCTTTACAAGTACGACACAACATGTGGTTCATGCACGATGGAGCTCCTGCACATTTCAGTCGAAGTGTTCGTACGCTTCTCAACAAGAGATTCGGTGACCGATGTATTGGTAGAGGCGGACCAATTCCACGGCCTCCACGCTCTCCTGACCTCAACCCTCTTGACTTTCATTTATGGGGGCATTTGAAAGCTCTTGTCTACGCAACCCCGGTACCAAATGTGGAGACTCTTCGTGCTCGTATTGTGGACGGCTGTGATACAATACGCCATTCTCCAGGGCTGCATCAGCGCATCAGGGATTCCATGCGACAGAGGGTGGATGCATGTATCCTCGCTACCAGTGGACATTTTGAACATTTCCTGTAACAAAGTGTTTGAAGTCACGCTGGTACGTTCTGTTGCTGAGTGTTTCCATTCCATGATTAATGTGATTTGAAGGGAAATAATAAAATGAGCTCTAACATGGAAAGTAAGCGTTTCCGGACACATGTCCACATAACATATTTTATTTCTTTGTGTGTGAGGAATGTTCCCTGAAAGTTTGGCCGTACCTTTTTGTAACACCCTGTATATTCCAATATTCCATTACTTCGTCCTCTACCACGTCTCCCTACCTATCTCTTTCCTCCTCTCTCCCCATCCCGTCCTCCCTCTTCTCCCCATACATCTCCTCTTCGCCCCTCTCTCAGTACATCATCTCCTCCACCTCTCTCTGCCCCTCTCCTGCTTCCTCCTCTCTTTATCCATCTGCTCCTCCCCCTCTCTCTGTCCACCTCTTCTCCATTGTCTCCCTGTCTTTCTCCTCCTCTTCCTTCTCCCTGTTCATCTGCTCTCCACTCCCCATCTCTTCCACCTCTCTCTGTCTCTTCCTCTGTTCATCTCGTCTGCCCTCCTCCCTTTGTCCATGTCCTCCTCTTCCCTTTCTCTGTCCATTTCCTATCCCCCACTCTCTATCTTCTCCTTCCTACTGTCCGCGTCGATATCCCTCTACTCCCTCTATCTGTCCATCTCTTCCTCCCAGTTCCCTCTTCACACGATGACCCCCAAATTAATAAGAGAATGCTGGTTCTCACTCCCACAGTACTTCTTTCTTGACAAAAATATGTACACCAAGTTTTGTTGAAGTCGATCCAGAAGCTTAGGAGGAGATTTTTTTCCTTACGTCTTTTCCCGTGCACGCACTTATCGCTTGTGTTTCTCGTATCTCTGGCGAATTTCCCCCTCCTGTTTCGTTTTCACGCAGCTAAATGTTTATGACGCCTTTTTTCCTGAACTATGCGTCGTAAAATGATGTAATTGTGCAGGGACATCAATTAGTATATGTGGATACTGTCTACGAAGTGTGTTGCGAATAGAGCTAACAGTGAAGAAGTAATAAATTTAAACGTCATGCAATATGCAGCAGTTTTTCACGCATCTCAGTGTTTATGACGTCATATCTCCTGAACCAGGTCTGGTAAAGTGATGTAATTTTGCGTGTGCATTCAGTGATGTACATGAATATTGTCTACAAAACGTGTCGTAAACACTGTCTGCATTCGGGAGGACGACGGTTCAATCCCGTCTCCAGCCATCCTGATTTAGGTTTTCCGTTATTTCCCTAAATCGTTTCAGGCAAATGCCGGGATGGTTCCTTTGAAAGGGCACGGCCGATTTCCTTCCCAATCCTTCCCTAACCCGAGCTTGCGCTCCGTCTCTAATGACCTCGTTGTCGACGGGACGTTAAACACTAACCACCACCACCACCGTAAACACTGTCTGTAGTATGGAAGTAGTAATAAATTAAAGCGTTGTGCCTGATGCGGCTGTTCTACTGGAGGACCGGCGAAACTTAGCAGATGACAAACGTTTTACCTTTCACAATTTTCTGGTGGTTGTCAGAGAGAAAAAGCTTCGTAAATGTGTGAAATTATATGTAAATGGGATGAGAAATTCCGCCTTATGCAAGGCACCTTTTTTTTGTTTTCTTTCACCCATACATGTTTCAGCACTTTTGTGTGTCTTCAGTGGGTCTAATTTTTATTTTAACTGTAAAATTGTTGTTACATATTAACATTTGTGTTGTTTATAACATTATGTCAAAGTTTCATTTATAGCTTAATTGGCGAAAAGTGGATGTATGCATTAGTTAACATACCTTACATGATGCTACTGTCCATTTATTTTGGTAGCTATTCTGCTACACAATATATAACTTGTCATCTGCAAACAGCAAAACGTAATTTATTTTTCAGTTTGTTATGCATTTACGAACAGAAATGAGTCTGTATCACGTTTTTTTGTGTAACTTACTGTTTTGAAATTGTGGTGCGTTCTCCTGTGTTGTTCTAAGTAAGCCTATTGACTTCGCCAACTGGCTGAAGATAGCACACAAGTGCTGAAACATGTATGGGTGAAACAAAACAGAAAAAAGGTGCTTTGCAAAAGGCGGAATTCCTCACCCCATTTTCGTAGCAAGCACTGACGTAACAAGAAGAACTGCACCACAAGATGACCATTATATGTAAAGTTTGTTGGAAGTCGCTAAGTGCTTTCATTCTCAAATACTGCAAGACTAAAGTCAGCGAATTCACGCATCGTGAGCTACAACACTTTTTCATCCTCACCCCAGCTCCTTTGCTAGGCAAGTGGTTGTTAGATCTTCAGCGATTGTCTCGAAGCAGTAAGTGATATGCGTTGCACGTTGGGTTAAGATCGGTCCAGTGGTTCAGGAGGGGAAGTGGAATGAATGCATATACGGAGTGTAACGAGGCTAAGTGCACATATTTCTGTTGGTGACTCAGGACGGTGTTTTGAACAACATTAAATCAGCATTTACGTCATTTTCAGAGTAATAACTGCAGCTATTACAAATCGTATGTCTTTCAGTTGGTTAGTGCCTCCAAGTATCTGTGGCAAGAGTAAGCCGTTAATGCTTATTTCTCCTGGGCAATGTTGAAGTGTGGACGCTTGGATGCAAAATGGTTAGTCTACTTACTGATGCAATTGTGACCGTGCAGGAAACATCAGGTCGTAAAGTTTTTGACGTTTTTGTGGGAAGACTGTTCGACGCAGAGAAGAAACAACCGACCTACTGATGTGAGTACATATTAAGGTACTACATATAAAGATATCTGCGTTTACGCCCTGTATATGTTAACCCATTTTTGTAACATGAATGGATTTACCACTGTCACAAAAAAAACTGGTGTGGATTGCACTGTCGTCTTGTTTTGTAGGGTTAACGCCGAGCACAGAAGAAGGTGGCGTACAGTTGACGCTGCACAGTGTTGCAGCAGCCCGGTGCTGGGAAGGGATGCGTCAGACAGAGGCAGCGGCGGTTGAGCGTGCTATGCTAATTGGAGAGAGTTATTTCTGCACAGCCTCCCCCCAGCGCCATCTGCAGGCCGTAATTGACCCCTGAAGTCGGCGACGCGAGGTTACTTTTTGTGGCGACTCTGCGTTCTGGAACGATGACTAACAACTCATTTAAGGGGTTGTCAAGAATCGGCCGAGCGTCTCCCGGAGCACAAATTACCCAGTCGTCCGGCTCAGTATTTATGTACGCGCGGTAGCTTCTGGTGATTAAACAGGGAGAACACTGGCCGGGATTCCGCTCGTAATGAAGTCGTTCGTACGGCACGCGTATTCCCGTCTCGCTCGCCCTCGCCTTCCCCACACAATCACTCGGATTCCTCCGCTACACGGCTCTCCATCGTGTTTTTGTCCGGACTGCTCGTAACAATCACGCGAGAACTGATGTTGCCTGACGAGCCGCAGACGCAGCGCCTTCATTTTAAATTGGCTGTCATTTATTTACTGGTACGATAATTGCACGAGTAACTACAATGTTACCCTTCCAGCTTCTTTTCCCTCTGCTATAAGCTTTCAGACGTTCACTTTCTGGTGATGAAGGAAAATATATTAAACCTTTGCCGATTATCTTTTCACAGAAAACCACTCAGATGATGTAGAATGTCGAGCTTTGATTTTGTTAAGGAAACGATAAAGATCGCTGTGCTGGAAACACTGTAAATCAAACATCATTAGTATTAAATGACCAAACTCTATTTCCATTTCCCCTCTGTTAAATCAAGTTTTAGTTACGACCATTATACTAAACTGAACTTCGTTTATCATCACTAGCTGTGTCTTCAAGCAAAATACATTGTTTCCTTTTTAGTTAATTTCTGACTGTCATAAAAAATGAAATACTTTAATACATTACATGTCATTACTTTTGTATCTTTTGCACGAATACGAATGTATTTTTCTGTAATAGTTTACCACTTACCTACAAGTCTAATTCTTAGTTCAGAGAAAGATCCCCTCAATAATTACTCAAAAATATGTGAGAAGATACAATGATGGATCCAAGAGAACCTTAAAGAACAATGTGGGATGCACCTTTTACTGCTCACAGTCACAAGAGTATAAAAAATATCGGTTATAATTCCAAACAAATTTTGATACTCACTGGTCCTATGCCTGTGTTAAATTCAATGGTGACAAGAAATTGGAGAGCATTTTCTAAATAACTATACCATCAACGTGATAGAACAATGCATTCAACGTAACAGAGAAAGGGAAACTCATGGAAATGACATGGACAAGAACATACTGTTTTGTGAGATACAAGGAAAAGGTGGATGAACTTGTGAAGGAAGCAATGACAACAGGGTTACATTTAAATATAAAATTACCACATACAGATTTTTCATGACGCTGTCAAATCAAATATTAATCTCCTTTGACAAGGAGACTGGAAATCATAAAGTCAACAAAGGGCAGTCACTACGTAGCAGTGCAAGACAGGATAACATTGAAATCTTCGTTCCACAAAACCAATTACAACAGAAGAGGTATCTCCCGTTTAATAAGGATGGTGGTAAACCACTGGAATCTTGCAAGTCATTTGTATCCAGTCGGTCTTCGTGGGACACTCTGTTGTGCGTACGGAAATTCAGCAGTTGCTTGCTCGCTATTAATGGTTCAGCAAGAACAACTAACGAAAAATTTATGATAGAAAAATGTACCTCTCCTAGTTTCTAGTAGAATTGTCTTGGGATCAAGAGTAGTTGCCATGTGCGAACTGCTGATAAAATATCTAAACAAAATTAATTTACTCATAGTGCATATTCACGGTAAGGAAAGTAGCAGTATACGGTCATGAAGAAAATCTAATATCAATGAATGAAAAATTATGACTACAGTGTTTATGAACTGTTGACAGCAATTATTATGTTACTATAGTAAAACTTGAATCCACACAATCATTATTATTATTATTGTACCTATGTGACCTGTTTAGCACATCAATTAATTTTCTAGGTTTGTATTTTACGTAAATGTGTATGTGGAAAATGCTCGTATGATGAAAAGGCCGAAAACCAATAAACAATAAACCAAACAATAACCAATAATAATAATGATATGTGTAAGCCGCACGTCATTTTTTTCTGTGTTTGCGACTTTCACTTGTCACGTGACGATGACCTAAAGAGCCGAAAGTCGGTTCTGGAACAAATAAATATAATTTTGCCAAGATTAGGAAGTGTTCCCTGTTTCAAATTACTGTTTCTAAAAATCATTTGAGGAATACTACGAGGGTCATAACTTTAATAAAGGCAACTATTTTTTTACAGGTCGTACAAAATAGATACGTGTTTCAAAGTTTTACTGACCTTCAGAGTAGTCACTGGCATTGTGTATAACGTGTTGGTAGCGATGTGGCAGTTGTAGGATATTCTTAGCAGTGCCAGTTGTGTTGACAGTTCGAGCGGCGCTGTCTATTGCCCGACGAATTTGTAGCGAATGCCGTGAAGTGTTTCCTTCAGTTTAGAAACCGAGTTGAACTGACGAGAGCTTAAGTCACGGGAGTGCAGTAGGTGTTACAGCACTTAGCAGCCCCATCAGTCAAACAAATCAGTAAGATCTTGCACTGTACGTGCTTGAGCATTGTCCTACAAAATGATGGTCAGGTCCAGCAGAAAGTGCCAACACATGTCTCTATGCTGTTCATTTTTGGAACACAACCTACGACCAGCTTAGAGACAGAAGTGATGACACTTTCTGCAGGACCTGACCATCACTTTCTTGCGAGCTGGGGGGCCGTCACATCACCTGTAACTTTGCTCCTCGAACCATTTCATCGTAACCTTACACTTGTGACATGGCGCATTGCTGGAGAATGCCTCTGACGTCAGGAAACATGATCATCATGAAAGGGTGTACGTCAGTGTGCGATTTGCAGGGAGGGATGGGGGGGGGGGATTTCCCCCTGTGCATCAGACCATCCCCTCCTCTGGTTTTAGTTTATGCACCCCAACCTGGGATGTTTATTTCCCATGCACTGAAGTAAAACTTTACATATAATTTAAATTTGTGGAGCCGAACACTGAAAGTTGTTAATACAGTCTTACTATTAATACTATTAATATGTTTGCTTATTAATTTTGAAAAAGTGTTATGTAGTAGGTAAGCATTTCAAACCGATAAACGTATTTTCTGATGAAATAAAAAAACTCGTAAAACGTTGGGAAAACTGCACTGAAGTCCAGGGAGGTTACGTAGAAAAATAACGCATGTTTCAGTTTTCTATCATCAGAATAAGTACAGCTTTTCACAAATGTGCCTTTACTTTTTGAATTCCCCTCGTATACCTGTATGTAGATGATTTTGTAAATAAGCTTTACCTATAATGTACTTTTAAAGATATAACAAGGGATGGCTTTTCTGATAGTGCTTACGCGTGAATAGTGAGTTTCGGCACTAACATCTATTTATAAATAACTGTTTAACCATGGGTAACGCCACGGTCCAAGCTAGTAACATATAAAATTATACTAACCCCCTAAGACTCCCCCCCCCCCCCCCCCCCCCACTGGTAAAAGCACAAATCGAACACTGGTGAACGTGGACCCATGGATGTCCACGAGAATGTTCCGCAGAGCATAATTGAGCCGCGCCCTCTTGTCTCCGTCTCGCAGTACAGGCATGAGGGATCTGTGTGTGTGAAATGTTAGGGGACTTAACTGCTAAGGTCATCAGCCCCTAACCTTGCACGCTACTTAACCTAAATTATCCTAAGGACAAACACACACACCCATGCCCGTGGGAGGACTCGAACCTCCGCCGGGATCAGTCGGTGAGGGAGCTGCTCCCTGGCAGACGACGGATTTGCGCCCTCCTATCGGCGTGATGAAGAAGGCATCGGCATTCATCAGACCATGCAATGCTCCTCCACTGCGCCAACGTCCAGTGCCGATGGTCACGTGCTCATTCCAGTCCTAGGTGACGATGTCGTGGCATATGCACGAGTCGTCGGCTACGGAGGCCCATCCTTAGCAGTGTTCAGTGCACCGTGTATTCAGGCACATTTGTACTCTGCCCGGCAGTGAAGTCTGATGTTAGTTCGCCCACAGGTCGCCGTCTGTCCTATTTTACCAGTCTGCCCAGCCTACAACGTTCGAAATCCGTAAGATGGGTGGCTGCCCCACCCTACGACGTCCGGACGTGGTTTCACCTTGGTTTCGCCACGTTCTGAAGACACCACAGCACTCCTCGAATACCCGAGACTTCGTGCAGTTTCTGAAATGTTCATGTCGAGCGTATGGGCCTTCACAATATGCCCTCGGTCAGACAGGCCGACCCCCTTCTCCATCCTACACACTATCAGCACGCTCACTGATACTACACGCACCGTGCGTGTGTCTGACTAGCTGTCATTCCTTGCCAGGTGACGCTGCTGTCGCCTGAACGGGCTTATATCGATAGGTCGGTGATCGTAATCTTCTGGCTGATCAGTGTAAATTAGTATGTTATTAGCCCCCAATAGAGTGGTAAGGCAGCGATAAGTCGGCCGCCGGGTGCTAAGTACTGATCGTTAAAAGTCGGCTCATTTGCAGCACATCGTGCTGACTGTTTTCCATTCCACCCTCAGCAACCACGGAGATCAGACTCCGTAACTGCCTGACGAAGTGTTGTGTGAGAGGATTAGTAATTTATTAACAATAGTAATTGTACTTATATTTAAATGCATTAAGCAATATGAGAAATATCACAAATGTTTAGATGGCTGTCTCTGTAACGCGCATTCACGGATCCATGTTACCTCTGTGTTAAAATTTATACAATAGCAGCCGATCGGCACAAGTCGCGCACGCCCATGGGCAGTCAGCAGTGGAAGACGAACAGCAAAACAGTTCCCCTCTCACATACTCTAACCCTGCAGTGGTCGCGCTACTTACTACTCTGTCTCTCAGGTAGGTGACCAACATTATATAACTCACGCCCGAATTCACCAACCTTAATTAAAATTACGTACGTCTTAAAATGTTGCTGTCTCCGTAAGAATTTTTGTTCGTTACTGAGCAGGAAAACTACAGTCTTAAGAGCTCGTAACGATAGTTGATTTTTTTGGACT
Source organism: Schistocerca serialis cubense (assembly GCF_023864345.2). Classification (NCBI taxonomy): domain Eukaryota; kingdom Metazoa; phylum Arthropoda; class Insecta; order Orthoptera; family Acrididae; genus Schistocerca; species Schistocerca serialis. The sequence continues at coordinate 311,711,282 of NC_064644.1, read as the reverse complement.
CAGCTGTTATTTGGTAGATGTATATTATTATCATAAAATACGGCTCGGAACTGCGGACCGCATTCTGACGACTATTGCTCTAGACTGTCCCTCCCTTCGCAGAACTGCTGCCCCTCCAGTACCACAGCCTCTGAGATATGAGAGCCCGCATCTCGTGGTCGTGCGGTAGCGTTCTCGCTTCCCACGCCCGGGTTCCCGGGTTCGATTCCCGGCGGGGTCAGGGATTTTCTCTGCCTCGTGATGGCTGGGTGTTGTGTGATGTCCTTAGGTTAGTTAGGTTTAAGTAGTTCTAAGTTCTAGGGGACTGATGACCATTGATGTTAAGTCCCATAGTGCTCAGAGCCATTTTCTGAGATATGAGGCTTGGCTTCACTGTCCAGAACAAATCGTAACTGCCAACCTGCTTAGGTCGGCCACGGGGTTCTCTTTCTGCTGTTGGCGCATACTGTGGTGTGGTGTCCGCGTTAACAAAAGTGTCGAGACAGGATATCGCCGTCCCAGTCGGTCGCAGTTCTTGGTTGGAGCAGGTCGTTATCATAGCACGCTTCCTGTTCTTCTTAGCAGCCATGGACAGAATGGCCTGTTTTAGTGCAGCTCTGATCAGTAATAGCCCTCCGAGTATTTCGGCTGCGATTTCATAGTGATGCAACCTTTAGCATCCCGACTGGTAGACGTGATAAAGTTAAGTTTGCTTTCGCTATATGTCATTTGTGCTGTGCCTCCCTGGGCTTTCGTCAGCTCAGTTCTCTTGCCTACTTATCATCTTAACGCAACTCTCAGTGCACACTCTCTCTAAACAGGGACTGGACGACTTACCCAGACGCTCGTTTACGTTCCAGTTACTTATTTTACCTTCAGCGTCACATTTTCATGCCAGGTTTGATTTAATAATGTATGGAGTAACCATTTTCGTATTCTAAGAGAGTAAATCGCATTTCAGTGTGCTTTTGGAACAATACGTTTACTTTTTTACTGAGTCTATCTGTCTTCTGATCTGACTCCCCAGTTGTGTTCTATAAATGTTTCTTCTAGCTATTAGAAACCCCTGCTACCCTAAAAGGAGACCTTCCGGGTTAGGCCAAGAAAACAGCAGCAAATTAGCAGTGATACCAAGTTTTCCAACTAATTGGGAATCAGGAGGCCGACAGCTTCGATAATTCATTAATCTTATCGCTACGTTCGTACAATAATATGTACACGTTTAATGATTAGATGGTGACAGTGTTTTACATTCCAAAATTTGATCAATAACTATATGAAATACTGAAAAACAAATTTTAGTTGGCCCTGCAAGCCGTTACATAAGTGACCTAAAACTGTGACTGTGTGACTGATTCACGCTTTTAGTAATGTATACTGACTGACAGCTGCCAAGAAAGAGATAGACAGGAATAATCAGAGACAATGATGGACGACATGAAACGCAGTCCACAGCTTGTACAGTCCATATATAATGAAGGTGAAATAGTATGTTTATAACGGAAAATAATTCAGATGTCACAAATAATGTTCATTTTTGACACATGTCAGACTCCCAACATAAAGGTCGATATCGGACTCTCAATAAGGAATATCCCCTCCTCGGGCACTAAAGCACATTTTGCACCCGTTATTCTTGATGGCTACCATATTGTTGAGGACTTCTTGAGGATATTGTCCCACATTTCTGTCAAGGCAGTTTTCTGTTCTCGCACAGTTCGAGGATGGGGTGTTGGTTGAGAAAAACATCTCTGAAGAGCATCCCAGGCATCATCTATAGGGTTTATGTCTGGGGAGTACGCAGGATATTCCGTAAGTTCATTATTTTCAGCTTCCCCTGTGTTCGACACCTTAGCGATACGTTGACCTCCATAAACAGAAAGGCGAGGCCTGCCGAATCCCTTAACGTACGGACATGATCAATAATAATCTCGCTGCCTGCGATACTGCTATGCTGTAACGGTACCTCGCACGAGGATATGCTGCGGGGTTCGGCCATTGTACTTAATGCCTGCCCATACCATAACGCCCAGGCCATACCGATGACGTTGATGAACACTCTGTGGTGTGTAACGTGTTCCCCTCTCTCTCTCCGTGCTAACTGGCGGACAGAATCACTTGTCACAATGAAGCGGTTTTCGTCGGAGAACATCTCTCTGGACCACTTTTGCTGTCCCCAACCAACGTGCTACCTACACCAATGAGGACTTTCTCTATGTTGGCGTGGACAAACTGGAATGCATTTAACATGTTTCCGACCATACAAACCAGCCTGATTTAATCGACGCGAAAGGTCTGCAGCGATCTGCCTAGGTTCAAATGGCTCTGAGCACTATGGGACTTAACATCTATGGTCATCAGCCCCCTAGAACTTAGAACTACTTAAACCTAACTAACCTAAGGACGTCACACAACACCCAGTCATCACGAGGCAGAGAAAATCCCTGACCCCGCCGGGAATCGAACCCGGGAACCCGGGCGTGGGAAGCGAGGATCTGCCTAGGAGTGAGATGTCTGTTCCTTTTCGTCACTGGGGCTTCGTATCGATCCTCTCACGGTTTGGTGATCAGTCTACGTCTGCCAGCATACTTTCGCATAGAATTCAGCGGCCTTTTTTAATCGCAGGATGACACTTTTGTTCCCACCAATGACAGTGATCACAGCAGTGATAGTTTGACCAGCTTTGAGCCGTGCAGCTGCTCGTCCATGATCGTAAACATTCAAATGACGTCTTACAGACATGTTGTTATACAACGCGGAATGTCGCACTAATCGGTTCCACAACTTTCGCCAGACACAGTGCTGCATAAATTGTCGAATGTATAAAGAACGTTCGTGCATAGGCTTCGCTGCAGTTAACTTGTGCCCTCCACTTTTCCTTTCACTATCATTGGTTGGGTGTTTCACGGCAATTGTTGGCTATTCCGTAGCGACTGGTAGTCGTTCTCCGGAAAGAGTCAGTTGCTCCTTAACTAATGTCAAGCACTGCAGATGTCCAATCAGCCTTTCCTCACTCGCTGATGAAACGTCAGCCAGAGAATAGGTGTTGAGGTAGATGCACTCAAGCTACTCCAGGAATAGTTTGGAATGCTTTACTAATGAGTCAAGGCCGGTACAGTAAAAAGTTAACTCAGGGAGTGTAGAGCGAACTGAGAAAGCTGCAGAAACCGCGCAATTTAGCGGCACGCTCGTATGAGGCGCGCCTTGTTTTATTGTGACCTAAAGTTAGAGACGTTGCCAATTAGTGGTTGCTCACTCGGCTTCTGCAGAACAATGGAGGGTAGAGTGATTCACGGCAGTTGACCTCCGGAGCAGCCGCCTCATGTGCTGTCTTCACGGAAGGCCCCGTGCCCAGCCACTCGGCCGGGCTGTTACCGCCAGGGACGGTTTACTTAAAGGGACGGAGCGCTCCACCGGGTCTCCGTAGAGGCCGAACCGCGACCTCACTCATTAATTAATGAAAATTGGTGATAGGGACCACTTGAAAGAAGTGTTCCAAAAAGAGCAGCTCGTGGCCTCCACCTCCGTTGCCACCAAACTGAGCAAAGTCTCAACCAGAATAACTACTGAGCAGTTGCAGCGTCTCTATCATCGCCTGGACGATTCTAAAGCTATAGTCTCCTTGACAGATCAACGTTACGAAAAATAAACCAATGAGTAATAGTTGCAGCTGGTAAGGAGTTATTTCAAAACTTAACATTAATTCTTAGTAAAATTTTAGATCACCATATACACTACTGGCCATTAAAATTGCTACACCACGAAGATGACGTTCTACAGACGCGAAATTTAACCGACAGGAAGAAGATTCTGTGATATGCAGATGATTAGCTTTTCAGAGCATTCACACAAAGTTGCCGCCGGTTGCGACACCTACAACGTGCTGACATGAGGAAAGTTTTCAACCGATTTCTTATACACATAGAGCAGTTGACCGGCATTGCCTGGTGAAACGTTATTGTGATGCCTCGCGTAAGGAGGAGAAATGCGTACCATCAAGTTCCCGACTCTGATAAAGGTCGGATTGTAGCCTATCGCGATTGCGGTTTATCGTATCGCGACATTGCTGCTCGCGTTGGTCGAGATCCAATGACTGTTAGCAAAATATGGAATCGATGGGTTCAGGAGGGTAATACGGAACGCTGTGCTGGATACCAACGGCCTCGTATCACTAGCAGTCGAGATGACAGGCATCTTATCCACATGGCTGTAACGGATCGTGCAGCCACGTTTCGATCCCTGAGTCAACAGATGAGGGACGTTTGCAAGACAACAACCATCTGCACGAACAGTTCGACGACGTTTGCAGCAGCATGGACTATCAGCTCGGAGACCATGGCTGCGGTTACCCTTGACGCTGCATCACAGACAGGAGCGCCTGCGATGGTGTACTCAACGACGAACCTGGGTGCACGAATGGCAAAACGTCATTGTTTCGGATGAATCCAGGTTCTGTTTACAGCATCGTCATGGTCGCGTCCGTGTTTGGCGACATCCCGGTGAACGCACATTGGAAGCGTGTATTCGTCATCGCCATACTGGCGTAGCACCCGGCGTGATGGTATGGGGTGCCGTTGGTTACACATCTCGGTCACCTCTTCTTCGCATTGACGGTATTTGAACAGTGGACGTTACATTTCAGATGTTTTACGACCCCTAGCTCTACCCTTCATTCGATCCCTGTGAAACCCTACATTTCAGCAGGATAATGCACGATCGCATTTTGCAGATCCTGTACGGGCCTTTCTGGATACAGAAAATGTTCGACTGCTGCCCTGGCCAGCACATTGTCAAGATCTCTCACCAACTGAAAACGTCTGGTCAATGGTGGCCGAGCAACTGGCTCGTCACATTACGCCTGTCACTACTCTTGATGAACTGTGGTATCGGCGTGAAGCTGCATGGGCAGCTGTACCTGTACACGCGATCCAAGCTCTGTTTGACTCAATGCCCAGGCGTATCAAGGCCGTTATTACGGCCAGAGGTGGTTGTTCTGGGTACTGATTTCTCAGGATCTATGCACCCAAAATGTAATCACATGACAGTTCCAGTATAATATATTTGTCCAATGAATACCCGTTTATCATCTGCATGTCTTTTTGTAGTAGCTATTTTAATGGCCAGTAGTGTACCATTCTGTCGGTTTTCTCTACGACTATTTAGAAAATTTTATATTTTTTAAAGTAGGTGTAATAAAAATGAAGTGGATGTATCCATTGCTTAGCTAAGCCGTTTTCGACTGCCTCGCGAGGCAAAATGGGCATTTTTTCAAATTCCAAATTTGAGCAAAGTACTAATAGCTGTTAGAGCTAATATTCAATAAAACATGGTCTGTATAAGGAAACACGCATACGAACTGTATTAAGCATATGTTCAATGCACTTTTGGATAAACCTGTGCATTACTTACTTCGCACGATGTATCCTGGTTTGTTATATTGGATAGAAGCCAAAGTGAATAGTGAAATCCTTTTAGGGTAGCCAGGAACAGTCTGAAAAGCTTGTAAGGGTGTTGCAGGGTAGGTTCTGTTGATAAACAATTGTTAAGAAAAAGATTCGCTACGTTGTGTCATTTCGAATATTTTGCTGATGATACAAGTATAGTAACCACACCCAAGAAGCAAGAATCAGCTGAGTAATTTGCAAATAATGTCTTTAGAAAATTATTAAGTGGGTTTCTGCAAATGGACTCTCGCTAAATTGTGAGAAAACACAGTTTATTTAATTCTGTACAGTAAATGGTATAGCCGGCCGGTGTGGCAGTGCGGTTCTAAGCGCGTCAGTTTGGAACCGCGTGACCGCTACGGTCGTAGGTTCGAATCCTGCCTCGGGCATGGATGTGTGTGATGTCCTTAGGTTAGTTAGGTTTAAGTAGTTATAAGTTCTAGGGGACTGATGACCTCCGTAGTTAAGTCCCATAGTGCTCAGTCATTTTTTAGTAAATGGTATAACACCATTGATAAATATAGACTATGAACGGCAGTCTGCTGCTAAGGTAGAATACTCAAAATTTCTGGTTGTGTGCATTGATGAGAAATTGAATTGGAAGAAACAAATCGACGATCTGTTGAAACGGTTAGGTTCAGCTACTTAAGCTATTAGGGTTATTGCAAATTTTGGAGATAAACATACCAGTAAATTAGCCTAGTAAGCCTATTTTCATTCACTGCTTTCATATGGTATCATTTTTTGGATCAATTCGTCATTAAGAGAGAAAGTATTCATTGCACTAAAGCGTGTAATCAGAATAATAGCTGGAGCCCTCCCAAGATCACCTTGCAGACATTTATTTAAGGAACTCGGGATATTCACAGTACCTTCGCAATACATATATTCACTTATGAAATCTGTCATTAATAACCCACCTCCAATCAAAAAATAATAGCGAAGTGCATAGTTACAACACAAGAAGGAAGGATATTCACTATTCTGGATTTAATCTCACTTTGGCACAGAAAGGGGTGAATTATGTGCCACAAAAATCTTTGGTCATTTGCCAAATAGTATTAAAAGACTGACAGATAGCCAACCAACATTTAAAAGCAAATTAAAAGACTTTCTGAATGACAACTCCTTCTACTCAATAGATGAATCCTGAGATATGAAGTAGTAACTGTAAAAAAAATTAATTAATTAATTATTTTGTGTAAAAAAAACTTATGTTAAAGTGACACGTTCCACATCATTACGAAATGTCGTATTCATGATCTATGGAACAAGGATTAACGTACGTATGTATGTATATATGTATGTAGCATTGAAGTTAGGCAATCAGGCGGTTGCATGCGCAAATGCAAGCGGGCCGCCAGATACCATTAGTGTCAGTCATTCTCATACAATAGATATTACTGCGCGAGACTGCTCAGCCTTTGTCTCGGGTTCGACCCTAACTATCGTCTCTTTTCCAATTTTTGTGTCGCTCTCTTGTTCAGGTTTCGGAAACCAAAGGAACAATACATTTGAGGAAGACGTATTTGACAGGCTGATTAAATTTGCTCGCTCAGCGGCCTAATCGGCTAACTTCACAGCTAATGAAGTCGGAAATGGCGCAAGGTATAGAATTTTTTCTTAACAATTATTTATCTGCACAACCAACCCCCCCCCCCCCCCCCCCACTTCATTACAGATTTTTCCAGCTGTTTCTGACCACCCTGTAGAGCACACTTAGCCCTCACAAAAACTGTCAATAGTGAACAGGTCGATTGGGTGCAAGAACCATTTTTCACGTAACAGCACGTCTAAAACAAAGCTTGACATATGTGCATAATAAGAAAATCGATGTGCTATGTATCAACAAACAGCACGTATCCATACCAGAATTGTAAAACTACCGTAGGTTAACATGAGTAAGTGTAGACTATAGTAGTACTTCCGCTTGTAGCGCCGGCCGGAGTGGCCGAGCGGTTCTAGGCGCTTCAGTCTGGAACCGCCTTGACCGCTACGGTCGCAGGTTCGAATCCTGTCTCGGGCATGGATGTGTGTGATGTCCATAGGTTAGTTAGGTTTAAGTAGTTCTAAATCTAGGGGACTGATGACCTCCGATGTTAAGTCCCATAGTGCTCAGAGCCATTTGAACCATTTTTGCTTGTAGCCTTGGTCAGTAACCGCATTACACGTGCGTTAGGTGTGCTGCATACCTATCGCCTGTTACCTCATAACGATTACTTTGTTTGCGCGTGCGATAAGTGTGTTACTAGATTTTCCTAAAAACCGCAAGCGGTGAATCGTCTAGAAACTCAGTGAGGGTATATAAAGGGCTGTGTAACCCACAGGACATTTTTGCTCTACACAGTTATTCTCCTGTTACGTAAAAGTGAACAGTATTTATAGCAAAACTGGAATTCTCGATGTTTAATTCAGGTTTTATTCGAAGTTTGTTGATCTGTGTCGTGAAACAGAGGGGTACTGTGGCAAAAATGAAGAAAACGTCTTTGATCATGATGAAGAGCTGTCCATTCAGCAGAAAATAACAATTTATATATATAGACTAATAACGAAGTGTGACTACCGCTAATCAAGCCTCGCTAATAATTGTGGGAATTATTTCTAGATAAATTTATAACAGATGTAGTCATCCGTAGTCTGCATCTTAAGGTGTTACATGATCTTTTTCAGGTCCGTAAAGTCAATCATTCAGTGTGGAATGTCCGGAATACTGCATGACTGAACGAATGAATGGATGAATACCGAAAGCTATTACTCAGCATGCTGCGCTGTTGGAATATGTAAAATACATTCATCAAAAAAGTTTTGCATCACCTCGGTTCCCAGAACTCCTGAAGACAAACGTTGACTGTGGATATTGTATCACAGACGCAGCCCCTGTAACTGTTCATAGATGTCACTAAACCCGCCCAAAGACGTAAACAATCATGCATGAGCACCGCCTATTACACGGAGGGGGCCCGACAGCCGATCAGTTCCAGGCATCCCACAAGGTTGTCTGTAGTTCAACCATGCCTATCGGTCAGTACCACAGTTGGATCGCGTCCCCATTGTTACTTTGTGCCAGGAAGGGCTCTCAACAAGGGAAGTGTCCAGGCGCCTCGGAGTGAACCAAAGCGATGTTGTTCGGACACAGAGGAGATAAGAAAGACAGGAACTGTCGATGACATGCCTCACTCAGGCCGACCAAGGGCTACTACTGCAGTGGATGACCGCTACCTACGTATTATGGCTCGGAGGAACCCTGACAGCAAACCCACCATGTGTTACGACTGCAACTGTGCGCAATGGGCTGCATGATGCGCAACTTCACTCCCGACGTCCATGGCGAGGTCCATCTTTGCAACCACGATACCATGCAGCGCGGTACAAATGGGCCCAGCAACATGCCGAAAGGACCGCTCAGGATTAGCATCACGTTCTCTTCAGCGATGAGTGTCGCATATGCCTTCAACCAGACAATCGTTGGAGACGTGTTTGGAGGCGACCCAGTCAGGCTAAACGCCTTAGACACACTGGCCAGAGAGTGCAACAAGGTGGAGGTTTCCTGCTGGTTTCGGACGGCATTATGTGGCGCCGACGTACGCCGCTAGTGGTCATGGAACCCATAACGTCTGTACGATACGTGAACACCATCCTCCGAACGATAGTGCAACCACATCGGCAACATATTGGCGAGGCATTCGTCTTCATGGACGACAATTCGCGCCCCGATCGTGCACATCTTCTGAATGACTTCCTTCAGTGTAACGACATCGTTCGACTAGAGTGGCCAGCATATTCTCCAGACATAAACCCTGTCGAATATGCCTGGGACATATTGAAAAGGGCTGTTCATGGACGATGTGACCCACCAAGCACTCTGGGGATCTACGCCGAATCGCCGTTAAGGAGTGGTACAATCTGGACCAACAGTGTCTTGATGAACTTGTGGATAGTATGCCACGACGAATACGTCAATGCCGCAGAACGTGCTACGGCGTATTGGAGGTACCGGTGTGTGCAGCAGTCTGGACCACCACCTCTGAAGGTCTCGCTGTATGGTGGGCCGACATGCAATGTGGGGTTTTCATGAGCAATAAAAAGGGCGGAAATGATGTTTATGTTGATCTCTATTCCAATTTTATGTACAGGCTCCAGAACCCTCGGGACCAGGGTGATGCAAAACGTTTTTTGATGTGTGTATATGATATGAAAATAGTGGAAACAGAAATTTAACGAAGCACCCTGAGAGAACGGAAAACTCCAGCTGTGAATGAACATAATAATAGACAATCTCGCGTTGAATATTAAATAAGTCGACAACACCCAGTGAGCTAAATAAACAATAAGTTGCTGTGCGTCGCGTTTGGAATGAATGAATAAATGCTGTGCCGCTCTCAGTGTGGTGCAAGCATGTCGATTTGACGCCACTTTGGTGGCTTGTTTGCCAGTTTGATAAGGCGCATCACTTTTGGTCCCAGAAAGCTGTGTGGTCCAACATGTGATGTTAAAATAGGAACAAGAATAAGTGGGACATTATAGACAGGGTATAAAGGAAGAGTAATTTAGAAAGTGGCTTACGAAAATAAAGACTTGGAATGTGTACTCAGTGGTTTCCCCAAACTCCATCATTACGTCCTGCTGTTTTTGATCGAGCAGGGCATCTCCACCACGGCAATATGGTTGCGTAAGTCACTGTCAATGACAGTTTGCTGTGTTGAAAGGCGATTTTCTACAGTATGAAATGAATGTTTATTTACAATAACCTTATTTTCGTAAATTACATGTAGAGTGGGGAATCACTATTGTGTAAATGTGTCTTGAATATGTCCCACTAGCGAGTAATTTGCTTTTTCAGAATACAAATAAGAAGGCTTCTATTACTGTGTTACTTAAATGACAAATATTTGGTTCTTTCCTCACCTGCATACGATGAAAATGTATTATACCAATGCACGAACTTTAAAATTAAATAGCATTAAATAGACCGCAAGGTTTAACGGGTTCTCATACTGCAGGAGGCTATCCCGACTTCAGGTGACACATGTTTTACCGCCTATCATTACGGGGAAATATACTGGTTGGAACAAAGGCCACATTTCTATCCTACGCCACTTAATCATCAAGCAGCCGCTAACCCCCACAAAAGCGCGCTCGAGGCACAGTTTATCAGCAGCTGGTCACGACGCCTAGTCTATTGTTGTATTATTATAGCCAGTCGTCGGTGCTTTAACTGCAGGATTTTCTTTACGCAACCAAAGGCTCTCTCGAACAATAGCTCGTCGCTTTCATAAGCAGTCATTCGTGCGTGGGAGCTGTATGACCTATTCCACAAGAGCATTCTTCACGTACAAATTCCATTTATCGTAAAAGTTTTAATAGCTGAATGTTTCTCATCAGTTCCTCGCACTTCTATCTTGATGATCAATGAGCATAAATACAAACGTACCGGCATCATTTTCTTTTTCTCGTAAGTAAATGTCCGTCGAGAGGCAGGCAAGCATTAGTAACAAACGGGTTGCCTTTTTGAAGGGATGATGCATTAAATCTCAACTACAGTACGTAGAGGAGAAACAGAAAACCCAAGCCACGATGGAGTCGAAGATGAAAGTTTAACACCCTATCGACGCTGTGTGAATTATAGACTGAGCAATTGCACACTGGCCTATTCGCTCGAACCATCGCGGAATTCATCGAAAGTAATTTGCAAAAAACGCGAGAAACCTACTGTTGGGAAGCAAGAGGATGATTTGGATAAGAGCTCAGTTTTTTGACTCCTGTACTAGCTTTCTCGTTAAATGAGAGTAGGGGTACCACGATATAGTGCCAGTTTCACCTTAAGTAAGTTAAAGTCGATTTAAAATCGCTCAAGTAAAACTAAGCAGATGGGGTAAAACTGGGATTAACATCCTTTCCAAAATGAATCCGTTAGAAAAGGAGCACAAACTGGAGTTTTTCAATTGGTGAGAGATCTGGAGAATGTGCTGGCCAGGGCAGCAGTCGAACATTTTCTGTGTGCTCGTGCATTATCCTGCTGAAATGTAGGGTTTCGCAGGGATCGAATGAAGGGTAGAGCTACGGGTCGTAACACATCTGAAATGTAACGTCCACTATTCGAAGTGCCGTCAAAACGAACAAGAGGTGGCCGAGACGTGTAACCAATGGCACCCCATACCATCACGCTGGGTGATACGCCAGTATGGCGATGACGAATACGCGCTTCCAATGTGCGTTCACCGCGATGTCGCCAAACGCGGATGCCACCATCACCCGAAAAAATGACGTTTCCCATTCGTGCACCCAGGTTCGTCGTTGAGTACACCATCGCAGGCGCTCCGGTATGTGGTGCAGCGTCAAGGGTAACCGCAGCCATGGTCTTCGAGCTGATAGTCCATGCTGCTGCAAACGTCGTCGAACTGTTCGTGCAGATGTGTTGTCTTGCAACCGTCACGATCTCAGGGATCGAGACGTGGCTGCAAGATCCGTTACAGCCATACGGATAAGATACCTGTCATCTCGAGTGCTAGCGATACGAGGCCGTTGGGATCCAGCACGGCGTTCCTTATTACCCTCCTGACTCACCGATTCCATATTCTGCTAACAGTCCTTAGATGTCGACCAACGCGAGCAGCAATGCCGCGATACGATAAACCGCAATCGCGATAGGCTACAATCCGACCTTTATCAAAGTCATAAACGTGATGGTACGCGTTTCTTCTCCTTTCAAGTGCTGTTTGTGTATGAGGAATCGGTTGGGAACTTTCCTCGTGTCAGCACATTGTAGGTGTCGCCACCGGCGCCAACCTTGTGTAAATGCTCTGAAAAGCTAATCATTTGCATATCACAGCATCTTCTTCCTGTCGGTTAAATTTCGCGTCTGTAGCACGTCATCTTCGTGGTGTAGCAATTTTAAGGCTAGTAGTGTAAGTTTACTGGGGGAGTTGACGGAGGTGGGAACGCAACTTTGGCAGTTGTGCCAGGGGCGCAGGATCACCTCAGTATGGCTGTACTGGCAGGGAACAGCACAGGCGATGGCAGCAGTGCCCTGACGAGTCGGCACTTGTCAGAGGGAGATGTAGGCCGCGAAACAAGGACGCTGGCGGCGGGCGTGTCCGCCCCACGGATGCGCCGTCGCAGTCAGTCTGCGGCTGTCTCCTGCGGTCGCTGCCGCTGCCGGCGTGACGTGCCCGGAGATGGGAACTCGGCGCGGTGCGCTCCCGTATTGGTCACCGCCCTGCAGGAGGCCTGGTGCGGCCGGAACGTGACTGGACTGGCATCCCGTGGCAGCCGGTACGTCAGGCGCCCGTCTCACGTCGGTGTGAACACGGGTGTCTGACCCGCGTGGTCGCCGGTCAAGACGCAACCTGTCCGCCGCCGATTTCCCTCGTTCCATTTACACCAGTGTCAAGTAACACTACCCCAGTTCCGCGGCAGCCTGTGCGCTATACGTCACGACTCCCGGATTCGGTTTTCAATAAACCGATCGATTTCCAAATACCGCCCCTGGTAAGTCGTGCAATCTCGCCAGTATCGATTCTGGAGGTACGAGCTTAGCTACGAGATTTCAACATCAACAACAGGTTTTCGCTGAGTCCGAGAGCGATAATTCTTCTTCTTCCTCCCCCTTTTTTTTCCTTTTTTAGTCGCCAGTCTCCCGACTGGTTTGATGAAGACCCCGCCACGTATTACCTTTTGATCTCAGAGTAGCACTTACAACCTACGTCCTCAGTTATTTGCCAGATGTATTGCAATGTCTGTCTTCCTTTACAGTTTTTACCGTCTATAGCTCCCTCTAGTACCATGGAAGTCATTCATTCCCTGATGTCTGAAGAGATGTTGTCTCACTCGGTTCTTGTCAGCAGGAATCGAGACCGTGTGTCCTGCTTACTTGGCAAGTGCGTTAGCCACCAAACCACTTTGGTGCAGCGGTTCACACAACTGCAAAGATTGCACTGGCACGCCTTCCCACTCGATCCAAATTCTCACTGCCGTACCAGTCTACTTTAAATTGCCCCTTACACACAAACTAGAGACCCATTCTGTTTGTGTGGAAAGGGGAATTTAATGTGGCGGCAGTGAGAATTTGGATCGAGGGAGGAAACATGCCAGGGTAAACAGAGCGGTTGTATGAACCGCTTTTGCCAAGGTGGCTTAGTGGCTAACATACCTGACTAATGAGCAGGAGACCCAGGTTCGATTCCGGCCTTGATAGAAAGTTTCACTAGCCGCTTCAGCCCATGTACATATTTCACACTATTGTTGCATAAGAAATTTATCTAGGCTTGTTTCAAGTCAAATTATAAAACATGACGAAGTAGAATTTATTTGTGATACGCGTTTGCTCCGTTCTAAGCTACCTAAGCAAGACTCAAGACCCGTCCTCAGATGTAGAGCACTTTCCCGCGGAAGGCAAAGGTCCCGATTTCGAGTCTCGGTCCGGCACACAGTTTTGATCTGCAGGAAGTTTCATATCAGCACAGACTCCGCCGCAGAGTGAAAATTTTATTCTGGTAACATCCCCCAGGCTGTGACAAAGCCATGTCCCCTCAATATCCTTTCTTCCAGGAGTGCTAGTTCTGCAAAGTTAGCAGGAGAGTTTCTATGAAGTTTGGAAGGTAGGAGACGAGGACGGGTCATGAGTCGTGCTTGGATACCTCAGATGTAGGGCACTTGCCCGCGAAAGGCAGAGGTCCCGAGTTCGAGTCTCGGTCCGGCACACAGCTTTAATCTGCCTGGAAGTTTCAACAAATAGACTGACTGACGAGAAAGGTTTGTGTATGTAATTTATTACCGGTAAGTCAGGCACCCGTTCAGCCATAGGTACTTGTAGGGCGTTTAAAATTAATTGCGACTTTTGACAGTTCAGTACGGAACGACTGGTGGACAGAGCAGTTGCCAGCGTGTGCTGAACGCGGACCTATCAAGCTCACTTTACCGCGTGAACAGCAAGCAAATAATAATAATAATAATAAAACCTATTCGGTAATAAACTCTGATTCTCGTACGTCTTGTAGCTTCATTCGTCAGCCTCGTGATGAACTCCCTATAATTTCGTTAACGGTCATAGTTATTGTGATATTCCGGTATTAAGTACTGCAGGAAATTCTTAAGCTCTGCAATGATAAATATAGCTCACTATGAATTTGTGTTTGGTGCGTGTTAGACTATTATTGCTTGCCCTCAGTTGCTCGTTTAATAATACACTGTTTTAGGATACTGTCACAATTTCAACCGCACTAGAATTTAGTGAGATGAATAATTGTAAACAGTGCTGTGTTTAGGTGAAAGAAGCAGATTTTAACATGGCACAAGATAAGTTACGTATTCTCAAAACTTGTCAGTGCTACATGAATCCGTGTCTTCTTAACTACCTACTTTGGTATGGCTGACAACTCGAGACCAGTCCTGTGGTGTAATATTTTCAATGGCCCCTTTTGTCAGCATTTCAACTTCATTGAGCGTAAATTTCTGCCGTATTACTTTTCACCTAGACTCATATATTCTAAGTCGGATTTAAATGATCGTGGTACGGAGGGAGCATGATTAATCTAGCACCTTCAGTGGTAGCCAGTTCCATTAACTACGCCTTACACAAGCTAGGTTCGGCTTATTCAGTGTAACAAAAATGGTTCAAATGCCTCTGAGCACTATGGGACTTAACATCTGAGGTCGTCAGTCCCCTAGAACTTAGAACTACTTACACCTAACTAACCTAAGGACATCACACAAATCCCTGCCCGAGGCAGGATTCGAACCTGCGACCGTAGCTGTCGCGCGGTTCCAGACTGAAGCGCCTAGAACCGCTCGTCCAGAACGGCTGGCTCCAATGTAACATTTCTTTGCATGGTTTGAGCTTTATCCATTACAGCGGAGTGGTATGGAACATTGTCATTATTATCGTCGGATTCGGAGGAATATTTTGCAGCAGAACATTGTCTTTACATGTGATGAACGTGTTCTTGGGCGACCACTTTTATTGCGAATCTGATGGTCAGACTTACTGTACTGTTATTATTAATGCAACGCAAACTCGGAACACGTATTCACAATACTTGACTACTGCAGAACATTTCAACGCGAGAAAATACCACTTTATAGGGAGAGGTAATGAACGGAGGTGCACCTAACACGCGACGCCATGTGATGCTGTTTATCCACGGCGTGGCAACAGGGGCGCTTTACCGTTCGAACCGCTTGCGGCGTGGTGGGAAAAGCCGACTCGCCATTGGTGTTACCTGGGCAACGGCGTCAAGTCCCCTACGCCGAGCCAAATGTCAAACGTCGCAACTATTTTCAAACACACTGTAATGCTATACGTGGCTGGGGCAGGTCGCTAGTATACCTTTTAATAATAAAAAGTGGAACGTCCCCTTAGAAAAATTAATGAATTACTGTGCTGATAAACCTCTACGTTATTTGATTTTCAAACAGCTGAGCAAAACTGAAGTACTCAGACATTACTCTGTTTACGTATTCTGATTAACACTAAACTGACGCACAATATTTTTAGCGCAACGCAATCTGACTTTCAAAAATCCCTAGAAAGGATGGCCCTGACTAACAATAACCTATACCTTTCATGAACCACTTACCTCACAAAAATCTTCGTTACTCGAACTACTGCAATACAGCGAGCGCCACTACTGACAGCTAAATAAAAAATTGTAACTACTGAAGGCACTAACTACTGATAGGCATAGTTAGCAAATGGAAGATTTTGATAGAGAACAAACAATATATTTACCTTAATAATGTTGAAAACTCATTAACAAAATGGTTCAAATGGCTCTGAGCACTATGGGACTTAACTTTTGAGGTCATCAGTCCCCTAGAACCGGACACACGTCCAGATCGTCCGCTCTTAAAATTCTGCCATCTCTCTCCCCACATCCACCACTGCTGGCGGCTCACCTCCAACTGCACAACGCAACGCGCTGTTCACATCCAACTGCCCAACACTACAATAGCGAATATTTCAACAATGCCAACCAGCCACAGACTGCACACAGCACAGTCAGTGATTTTCATACAGAGCGATACGTGGTGTTACCAACATAAAAACCTAAACAGCACGATTCGTCAGGTGTGTGCTTAGACAGCATGAGATGTGTCTCAATAAACTGCTGTGCGAGACGTTACAGTAGTGAGGTTTTGCACCACCGATAACTTTACTCACAAAAATAGAAAATAAATTAGAAGGGACTGGTACAGCAAATATTGTCCGTCCCACAACGTTTTATGGCTTCCGCACTACAGATACAGACATAATGCTTCTGAACGGGCAGCAGATAATGCTTCCCCTTCTCACCCTCCTGCCGAGCTAGTGTTCCAGTGCCGTTGACCTCAGTGGGACGTTAAATGGTAACTTTTCTTAAAGGCACTTAACATGCTCACAACACCCGCTTGTAGTCGTATCTTTACGGCCAAGTTTCAACATCCTAACTTCTCTAGGAATCCCGTAATGCAGGGGGTCGGAGGGTCTTTACGACTCGTTAAAGCGCCTTTGTCGCTGCCCGGATCACAGTCGCCACGCCTGAGGGGAAACTCAAGTGTCGATGTTAATGGACCGCAGGGTCAACGCACGTTTTCTTGAGGAATAAAAAGCGGGGGAGTCTGGCTGCCGCAGCTGGTTAGCAAACGTTATTTGGCTACGACGACAGGCGGGGTCGGCTGCGCGCTGGCCGTAAATCAGGGGCACCCTTCCGCCAATCCTGTCGTCGCTCCCGCAACCCCGCCGGTGGCGACGGACGCCCGGAAGGCGCGAGGCGGTAACAGGCCACGTGTGCCCCCGACACCCAGCGCGCTCCCTGAGGGCTGCCCTCACACGAGACGACGCAGCCAACGTTGGCGTGGACGCAAGCAGGATATGCGGCCGTCGGCACACGGGACTAGCTGGTTAACGTGATTTGCGCTCTCGGCGCACTTCGAGGGCCGTTGCCGGCTTTATTTGGCTCGCAGAGCACACAGTTTCCTTACAAAAATCGACGAGCGTAAAGCAAATGCGGTAGCTCTACTAGCGATTGTCGAAGAAGAGCGGAGAAAATCGCGAAGAAGGTTCTGGACTCTTTGACGGCTTTAATAGCAAACTGCTGATAGAGGAGTACGACACTACGATCTGATATACATTTTAGTAGAAATTATTTGTTAACTCAACTGCCTCTTCATCCCATTTTCGGTTTTAAATTGAGTATAGGTAAGGTTTAAGCAGTAAAGAAAACAAAAGAAAAATTCGGAGTAGGTATTTAAATCCATGAAGAAGAAATAAAAACTTTGAGGTTCGCCGATGACATTCTAATTCTGTCAGAGACAGCAAAGGACCTGGAAGAGCAGCTGAACGGAATTGACAGCCTCTTGAAAGGAGGATATAAGATGAACATCAACACAAGCAAAACGAGGATAATGGAATGTAGTCGAATTAAATCGGGTGATGCTGCGGGAATTAGATTAGGAAATGAAGAGGCTTAGAGTAGTAAATGAGTTTTGCTATTGGGGGAGCAAAATAACTGATGATGGTCGAAGTAGAGAGGATATAAAGTGTAGACTGTTAATGGCAAGGAAAGCGTTTCTGAAAAAGAGAAATTTGTTAACATCGAGTATAGATTTAAGTGTCAGGAAGTCGTTTCTGAAAGTAATTGTATGGAGAGTAGCCATGTATGGAAGTGAAACATGGACGATAAATAGTTTAGACAAGAAGAGAATAGAAGCTTTCGAAATGTGGTGCTACAGAAGAATGCTGAAGATTAGATGGGTAGATCACATAACTAATGAGGAGGTGAATGCTGAAGATTAGATGGGTAGATCACATAACTAATGAGGAGGTATTGAATAGAATTGGAGAGAAGAGAAATTTGTGGCACAACTTGACTAGGAGAAGGGATCGGTTGGTGGGGCATATTCTGAGGCATCAAGGGATCACCAATTTAGTATTGGAGGGTAGCGTGGAGGGTAAAAATCGTAGAGGGAGACCAAGAGATGAATACACTAAACAGATTCAGAAGGATGTAGGTTGCAGTAAGTACTGGGAGATGAAGAAGTTTGCACAGGATAGAGTAGGATGGAGAGCTGCATTACACCAGTCTCAGGACTGAAGACCACAACAACAACAAGGTATAGTTTCTGATATGTTTGCGAATGCATAATACACATGTACTCGATGTTCCATTGGCTACCAATACTCTGAAATAACATAATCCATCACATAGATTTTAAGATCGAGATTCGCTCCGTAATTTCATTCGAATGGAAGAGAAGATTTTTCGGAGCTGCCCACCAGCCTTACAAAAGACATTTACCAACGAGACACAAACATGAGCCAGTCCATAAACTCCGATATATGTAAGCTACATTTCACAGAAAATTTCGTAGTAGCAAAAACGTCCGGTGCGTAGCTTATGTTTACTGTCAGGCATAGACTGTCAGTCACGGTAAGAGTTACGGCCACCGAAAAGCATTTCAGTCATTGGCCTTTGCAACAGGAATTGCAGCATATATATTATTTATAATAAATAACACCGATTTTTGAGAGAATACTTCTGTTAAATTAACAAGAAAGACACAGAATCTTTTAGAAAACAAAAGGTGAAACCAAAATGTTGGGAGAAGCCACCTCTTGCCAACTTTCTCATCGTCACTCCAGGCCTCACCATCCTGCCACCTGCGCTACAATTTGGACCCATCGACGAGGCCCTCCGTATACAACATACACTGTCTAACGACTGTGTCTACAAATGTCATTGTTTTATATTTAATACACAAACTGTAACAAAAATAGGCACTTTTGATAGCTCGTCATTGTGCCGCAGCACTGAAAAGGCACACTTTCGTAGCGTACAAATGAAAATACTAAAAATATAAACTACGGAAAACCTTCACCTACCGATATGTAGTTTACTATTATTTTATTATAACAAATCGTAGTTAAAACTACGTAGAATCATTCTGCAATCAGCGACAAATGCCGGTTATCGAAATTTTCTCTATAGCGTTTCGCTAAAGAATATCGTCACCCCTCCAGAAGTGCCTATCTCAGTATTACTCGCGTGTCAATCGGAATTACTAGCAATAAATACACCAGCACGTAGCTGAATTGCTTTGGTCTATCTGCAACCCGACCCAAAGGGGATATCAAACACTGTAGCACTACCCTTTAGGAAGGTGTCACACTGGCGTTCAACACGCTGTCTCCTTTATACCAGATGAGCTATACTTCCGTACAATTCTCTCAATAAAGCGAAGTGTATCATTCGCTATTCCCACAACTGACTTTAAGATCTCGTTCCATCTCATATTTAACTGATGTGACCAGCGTCATAGTGCCCCTGGAACGATTTTCATTTTTCACCTCCCCTCTCTCGACTCATTTTCTAGGAAGAGAAACAACACAACAACTTTTGAACGTGCAGAGCACAGAGAGTTGCGACCCTGACTGCTGTCCACCTGTCGAACCCCTGATTACGACGCTGGGCGTGGCTGTGTCAAGCAGATAGTGTAGGAGAATATTACCTACACTTGCGCCCGCCCTGTAAGCCTCAGCTACACTACGTCGGCGTTTGCTGCGCAAACAAGTTCTCCACGTACGCGTACACCACCATTACTCTACCACGCAAACATAGAGGATACACTCGTCTGGTTTGAGGCGTTCCCTGGGGGGTCCACCGGGGGCCGGACAGCGCAATAGCCCTGAAAGAGTGGTTCGGTGTGGGGCGGCGGAGGAGTAAAGTGGACTGCGGTAGTCGTCGTGGGGTTGTGGACGACTGCAGCTGCGGCGGGGACGGAGCCTCTGCGCCGTTAGCGGGCCGGAGTGGCCGAGCGGTTCTAGGCGCTACAGTCTGGAACCGCGCGACCACTACGGTTGCAGGTTCGAATCCTGCCACGGGCATGGATGGGTGTGCTGTCCTTAGGTTAGTTAGGTTTAAGTAGTTCTAAGTTCTAGGGAACTGATGACCTCAGAAGTTAGGTCCCATAGTGCTCAGAGCCAACCAACCTCTGCGCCGTTAACATACAATACAATACCTACACTCGCAAGCTGCCATTCATCACACCAAAATCACTCTAAGGGGAAACAACGACGAACGATGAAGGAATTATCTGAATGGGAAGGACGCGGTAGATGTGATGTACGTTTACAAACAAATAATAACAATTTCAGAAAATTTGGTTGATTCAGGAGAAATAGCTTCGCAAATTGATTAAGTCATTAACGTGTTGGTCTTCATCTGGCCCTTATGCAAGTAGTTATTGGGCTTGGAATTGATTGACAGAGTTGTTGGGTGTCCTCCTGAGGGATATCGTGCAAAATTCTGGCCAATTGGCGCGTTAGATGGTCGAAATCCCGAGTTGGTGGGAAGGCTTTGCCCGTAACGCTCCGAACGTTCTCAATTGGAAAGAGACGCCGTGACCTTGGTGGCCAAGGTAGAATGTGGCAAGCACGATGACAAGAAATAGGAGCGGGCGAGTATTGTAGTGGTGTAATGTAAGCCCAAGATGGCTTGCCATGAAGGGCAACAAAAGGGGATGTAGAATATCGTCGACGTACCGCTGTGCTGTAAGGGTACCGCGGATGATAACCAAAGGGGTCCTGTTATGCAAGGAAATGGTAACCCAGATCATCACTCCTGGCTTCGGGTCTTATGGCTGACGACAGTCGGGTTGGTATCCTGCTTCTTTCAGGGACGTCTCCAGACACGTCTTTGCTGGTCAAGTTCGAAGCGAGACACATCACTGAAAAAAATTCTGCTCTGGTCAGTGATTTCCCAAAAATGGCTCAAATGGCTCTGAGCACTATGAGACTTAAAATCTGAGATATCAGTCCCCTAGAACTTAGAACTACTTAAACCTAACTAACCTAAAGACATCACACACATCCATGCCCGAGGCAGGATTCGAACCTGCGACCATAGCGGTCACGCGGTTCCAGACTGAAGCGCCTAGAACCGCTCGGTCACTCCGGCCGGCGTGATTTTCCAGGCCGAAGACATGCCTGGAGACGCTTCGGACAGCGGTAGCATACCAACCTGAGTGTCGCCCACCATACAGCCAGAGATAAATAAAAAATGTCGTGTGTCTAGAGCCTCCCGTCGGGTAGACTGTTCGCCGGGTGCAAGTCTTTCCATGTGACGCCACTTCGGGGACTTGCGTGTCGATGGGGA
Source organism: Schistocerca serialis cubense (assembly GCF_023864345.2). Taxonomy (NCBI): domain Eukaryota; kingdom Metazoa; phylum Arthropoda; class Insecta; order Orthoptera; family Acrididae; genus Schistocerca; species Schistocerca serialis. Next base: position 311,689,729 of record NC_064644.1, on the reverse strand, counting down.
TGAAATGATGATGATTAGGACAACACGACACCCAGTCCCTGAGCGGAGAAAATCTGCGACCCAGTCGGGAATCGAACCCGGGCCCTTAGGATTGACAGTTCGTCGCGCTGACCATTCAGCTACCGGGGGCGGACACAGCCAGAGATAACGTGCAGTAATTGTCTCGGGTACCATCCATTTTCGTAGTAGGATCCCTTTGGTTGTCACCTGTGCCACTCTTACAGCACAGCGATATGTCAACGATATTCTACGCCCAATTTTGCAGCCCTTCATTTCAAGCCACCCTGGGCAATCAGCCGGCCGCTGAGGACGAGCGGTTCTAGGCGCTTCAGTCCGGAACTACGCGGCTGCTACGGTCGCAGGTTCGAATCTTGCCCCCTGCATGGATGCGTGTGGTGTGCTTAGGTTAGTGAGGTTTGAGTAGTTCACAGTCTAGGGGACTGCTGACGTCAGATGTTAGGTGGTTAGAGCCATTTTTGAATGTGGGCAAGCAAGACAACGCTCGCCCGTACACGGCGAGAGTTTCAGATGCTTGCCTTCGTGCTTGCCAAACCCTAGCTAGGCCATCACCGTCGCCAGATCTCTCGTCGATTGAGAACGTTCGGAGCATTAGCGACAGGGCCCTCCAGCCATCTCGGGTTTTGACGATCTGACTCCTCAAGTGGACAGAATTTTGCACGATAACCCTCAGTACATCCAACAACACTGTCGATAAATTCCAAACTAAATAACTGCTTGCTTATGAGCCAGAGATGGATAAACGCGTTACTGACATGCTCAATTTTTGTACCTTTTCCTCTTTAATGAATTGTCCAATTTATCCAAATTGTAATCATTTTTTTGTTTATAAATGTACATATCATTTACTAATTCCATGTGAACAATTCCTTCGTGTTGCTTCGTTTTCTTATTTTTGTTTTTTATTTTTTATTTTTTGTGTTAGAGTGTAGAAATCCTAAGTCATCCTGTATCCCCGTACAGCCACTTAACGACGACACTTTCTCGTACTTCACAGCGCCATCCGCAAACATTCACAGATTGCTGGTCATCCTATCCATCGATTATTCATGTATGTAGAGAGGAAGAGTGGCCCTACCACGCTTCCTTGGGGCACTCTTGACGATACCTTTCTCTCTGATGAAGAGTTGTCATCCAGGGCAACGAACTGGATTCCATTACCAGGGCAACGAACAGGGTTCCATTAGTTAAGAAGTCTTCAAGCTACTACCGTACCTGGGAACCTATTCCGTTTGCTGGGACCTTCTACCCTCGTGCCGGTCCCCCTTCCCCCGCTACCACTGATCCGCGACTGGTTAAGCAGTGCGTTTTCTGCATCTACATCTACATCCATACTCCGCAAGCCACCTTACGGTGTGCGGCGGAGAGTACTTTTAGTACCTCTATCGGTTCTCCCTTCTATTCCAGTCTCATGTTGCTCGTGGAAAGAAAGAGTATCGGTATGCCTCTATGTGGGCTCTAATCTCTCTGATTTTATCCTCATGGTCTCTTCGCGAGATGTACGTAGGAGGGAGCAAGATACTGCTTGACTCCTCGGTGAAGGTATGTTCTCGAAGCTTCAACAAAAGCCCGTACTGAGCTACTGAGCGTCTCTCCTGCAGAGTCTTCCACTGGAGTTTATCAATCATCTTCGTAACGCTTTCACGATTAATAAATGATCCTGTAACGAAGCGCGCTGCTCTCCGTTGGATCTTCTCTACCTCTTTTATCAACCCTATCTGGTACGGATCCCACACCATTGAGCAGCATTCAAGCAGTGGGCGAACAAGTGTACTATGACCTACTTCCTTTGTTTTCGGATTGCATTTCCGTTGGATTCTTCCAATGATTCTCAGTCTGGCATCTGCTTTGCCGACGACTAATTTTATATGGTCATTCCATTTTAAATCACTCCTAATGCCTACTCCCAGATAATTTATGGAATTAACTGCTTCCAGTTGCTGACATGCTGTATTGAAGCTAAATGATAAGGGATCATTCTTTCTATGTATTCGCAGCACATTACACTTGCCTACATTGAGATTCAATTGCCATTCCCTGCGCCTGCGTCAATTCGTTGCAGATCCTCCTGCATTTCAGTACAATTTTCCATTGTTACAACTTCCCGATATACTACAGCATCATCCGCAAAAAGCCTCAGTGAACTTCCGATGCTATCTACAATATATATAAATGACCTAGTAGATAGTGTCGGAAGTTCCATGCGGCTTTTCGCGGATGATGATGTAGTATACAGAGAAGTTGCAGCATTAGAAAACTGCAGCGAAATGCAGGAAGATCTGCAGCGGAGAGGCACTTGGTGCAGGGAGTGGCAACTGACCCTTAACATAGACAAATGTAATGTATTGCGAATACATAGAAAGAAGGATCCTTTATTGTATGATTATATGATAGCGGAACAAACACTGGTAGCAGTTACTTCTGTAAAATATCTGGGAGTATGCTTACGGAACGATTTGAAGTGGAATGATCATATAAAATTAATTGTTGGCAAGGCGGGTGCCAGGTTGAGATTCATTGGGAGAGTCCTTAGAAAATGTAGTCCATCAACAAAGGGGGTGGCTTACAAAACACTCGTTCGACCTATACTTGAGTATTGGTCATCAGTGTGAGATCCGTAACAGGTGAGGTTGACAGAGGAGATAGAGAAGGTCCAAAGAAGAACGGCGCGTTTCGTCACAGGGTTATTTGGTAACCGTGATAGCGTTACGGAGAAGTTTAGCAAACTCAAGTGGCAGACTCTGCAAGAGAGGCGCTCTGCATCGCGGTGTAGCTTGCTGACGAGGTTACGAGAGGGTGCGTTTCTGGATGAGGTATCGAATATATTGCTTCCCCCTACTTATACCTCCCGAGGAGATCACGAATGTAAAATTAGAGAGATTCGAGCGCGCACGAAGGCTTTCAGACAGTCGTTCTTCCCGCGAACCATACGCGACTGGAACAGGAAAGGGAGGTAATGACAGTGGCACTTAAAGTGCCCTCCGCCACACGCGGTTGGGTGGCTTGCGAAGTATAAATGTAGAAGTAGATGTCATTTATACATATTGTGAATAGCAACGCTCCTACAACACTCCCCTGCGGCACACCTGAAATCACTCTTACTTCGGAAGACTTCTCTCAATTGAGAATGACATGCTGCGTTCTGTTGTCTAGGAACTCTTCAATCCAATCACACAATTCGTCTGATAGTCCATATGCTCTTACTTTGTTCATTAAAGGACTGTGGGGAACTGTATCAAGCGCCTTGCGGAAGTCAAGAAACACCGCACCTACGGTTTTCGCGGCAGCCCGCTACAGCTGGGGCGGCCGGCGCCTCTGGTGCCGGGCCCTGCCTTGGCGCGCGGTCGAGGACAAAGGGCGCGTTCTGCGGCGGATCGCGCGCTGCCCCGCACCGCCGGGCGGGCGCGAAAATAAACGGCGAAGCGGCGGCGGTGGCGAGGCGCCGCCCGGAATAACCGCGGCCGCTACACGCTTTTAACGGCACGGAGCGGCCGCTGCCGGGGCCGGCCGGCCGTCCGGCGGGGTGACGAGGGCGCGCGTCGCCGCCTCGTAGCTCACTGGCCGCCGCTGCGGGGGCGGCAGCTCCAGAAAACACACGACTCACAGGCCGACGTGGTCCACTCTTGACGTACCTCTCATACAGGCCCCCAGCGGACATCACGTTAATATCGCCTCTAACCTTGATAATACCATCATTCCACAAGGAACAGAGTCTGTAAGTTTGTTTCTGTGTGCCACACCCAGATGTAGTCGCCAATTTACCACAGAGCAGGGACGGCCACGGTGTGCCATACCGGACGCAAGCCCCGGGCGGGTGGAGGCTTGGGCCGTCTCGGCTTTAGCACTAGCTGACAAATCTTCCATTGCTCGCGTACCGTATTTACGCGACCTTTTTCTCCGGTCTTTCTAATCCAAAAAACCGCCTGCGGCTTAGAATCGAGTGCACAGTAAGCGGAATTTCTGAAAAATGTTGGTAGGTGCCGCAACAACTACTTCTTGCCGTCGAATATATACTACTCGCCATTAAAATTGCTACACCAAGAAGAAATGCAGATGATAAATGGGTATTCAGTGGACAAATATACACTCCTGGAAATTGAAATAAGAACACCGTGAATTCATTGTCCCAGGAAGGAGAAACTTTATTGACACATTCCTGGGGTCAGATACATCACATGATCACACTGACAGAACCACAGGCACATAGACACAGGCAACAGAGCATGCACAATGTCGGCACTAGTACAGTGCATATCCACCTTTCGCAGCAATGCAGGCTGCTATTCTCCCATGGAGACGATCGTAGAGATGCTGGATGTAGTCCTGTGGAACGGCTTGCCATGCCATTTCCACCTGGCGCCTCAGTTGGACCAGCGTTTGTGCTGGACGTGCAGACCGCGTGAGACGACGCTTCATCCAGTCCCAAACATGCTCAATGGGGGACAGATCCGGAGATCTTGCTGGCCAGGGTAGTTGACTTACACCTTCTAGAGCACGTTGGGTGGCACGGGATACATGCGGACGTGCATTGTCCTGTTGGAACAGCAACTTCCCTTGCCGGTCTAGGAATGGTAGAACGATGGGTTCGATGACGGTTTGGATGTACCGTGCACTATTCAGTGTCCCCTCGACGATCACCAGTGGTGTACGGCCAGTGTAGGAGATCGCTCCCCACACCATGATGCCGGGTGTTGGCCCTGTGTGCCTCGGTCGTATGCAGTCCTGATTGTGGCACTCACCTGCACGGCGCCAAACACGCATACGACCATCATTGGCACCAAGGCAGAAGCGACTCTCATCGCTGAAGACGACACGTCTCCATTCGTCCCTCCATTCACGCCTGTCGCGACACCACTGGAGGCGGGCTGCACGATGTTGGGGCGTGAGCGGAAGACGGCCTAACGGTGTGCGGGACCGTAGCCCAGCTTCATGGAGACAGTTGCGAATGGTCCTCGCCGATACCCCAGGAGCAACAGTGTCCCTAATTTGCTGGGAAGTGGCGGTGCGGTCCCCTACGGCACTGCGTAGGATCCTACGGTCTTGGCGTGCATCCGTGCGTCGCTGCGGTCCGGTCCCAGGTCGACGGGCACGTGCACCTTCCGCCGACCACTGGCGACAACATCGATGTACTGTGGAGACCTCACGCCCCACGTGTTGAGCAATTCGGCGGTACGTCCACCCGGCCTCCCGCATGCCCACTATACGCCCTCGCTCAAAGTCCGTCAACTGCACATACGGTTCACGTCCACGCTGTCGCGACATGCTACCAGTGTTAATGACTGCGATGGAGCTCCGTATGCCACGGCAAACTGGCTGACACTGACGGCGGCGGTGCACAAATGCTGCGCAGCTAGCGCCATTCGACGGCCAACACCGCGGTTCCTGGTGTGTCCGCTGTGCCGTGCGTGTGATCATTGCTTGTACAGCCCTCTCGCAGTGTCCGGAGCAAGTATGGTGGGTCTGACACACCGGTGTCAATGTCTTCTTTTTTCCATTTCCAGGAGTGTATTATACTAGAACTGTGATTACATTTTCACGCAATTTGGGTGCATACATCCTGAGAAATCAGTACCCAGAACAACCACCTCTGGTCGTAATAATGGCCTTGATACCCTTGGGCAGTGAGTCAAATAGAGCTTGGATGGCGTCACCAAGTCGGGTGATACGCCACTATGGCGATGACGAATACATGCTTCCAAGGTGCGTTCACCGCGATGTCGCCAAACACGGATGCGAGCATCATGATGCTGAAAACAGAACTTGGATTCATCCGAAACAATGACGTTTTGCCATTCGTGCACCCAGGTTCGTCGTTGAGTACACCATCGCAGGCGCTCCTGTCTGTGATGCAGCGTCAAGGGCAGCCATGGTCTCCGAGGTGATAGTCCATGCTGCTGCAAACGCCGTCGAACTGTTCGTGCAGATGGTTGTTGTCTTGCAAACGTCCCCATCTGTTGACTCAGGGATCGAGACGTGGCTGCACGTTCCGTTACAGCCATGCGGATAAGATGCCTGTCATCTCGACTGCTAGTGATACGAGGCCGTTGGGATCCAGCACGGCGTTCCGTATTACCCTCCTGAACCCACCGATTCCATATTCTACTAACAGTCATCGGATCTCGACCAACGCGAGCAGCAATGTCGCAATACGATAAACTGCAATCGCGATAGGCTACAATCCCACCTTTATCAAAGTCGGAAACGTGATGGTACGCATTTCTCCTCCTTGCACGAGGCATCACAACAACGTTTCACCAGGCTACGCCGGTCAACTGCTGTTTGTATATGAGAAATCGGCTGGAAACTTTCCTCATGTCAGCACGTTGTAGGTGTCGCCACCGGCGCCAACCGTGTGTGAATGCTCTGGAAAGCTAGTAATTTGCATATCACAGCATCTTCTTCCTGTCGATTAAATTTCTCGTCTCTAGCACGTCATCTTCGTGGTGTAGCTATTTTAATGGCCAGTAGTGTATTTACCGCTATACAGGCATGCTTTGGAGGCACAAAGATAAATACTGGCGCCAAAACCTCTGCGGCAGTAAACAAATTAAAAGAAAAGGTAGAAGAATGTAAACATTATGCCATGTACTCTTTCGTGTTTGCTGCTATCTCATTTAAATCCTGTCTCCCGAGTAAACTACGAAACTAGAGTGAGACAACAGCAAACGCGGAAGGATTTACTTATCATGTTTATATTCGTATTATTCTTATGCTGAATAGTGATACAGTCAAAAATGAAGCAAAGCAACTGACTAGATTTTTAAATCTAACATGACTCTAATTTCTGTGCAGAATGTTATGTACTTAAGAGGTGTCTGCAAAGATTTTCAAACGGAGAAAAATTTTCGCTAAACTCTCGTTCAGAACATCATCAATCATACTCAGTCTATTATTTGGTTCTTGTTGATCATTGTCAAAGAAAGCAGCAGTGTAACTAACAACAAATAACAGTCTCTTGCCATTGTTTTGCTTATGAGAATTTTTCTCGTTTTTTTTTTTTTTTTTTTTTTTTTATTGTAAGCGTCGGTAGCGCGCTCAAAAGCAAGCCATGCCGCGAGCGGCGACAGGCTGTAAACACTCATTATCAGAATGCGACACACAATGCGTGACACGGCACAATAATGCATTTTCAGCTTAGAGTGACGTAAACACCTATAACAAAGAGAACAGCACTTATCAGATCAAACCAAAATAAGCAATCGATTGAAACCAGACGAAGCATCTGAAAAAGGAAGGTTACCCGTATAAATACGGACGGAGCACCTGAGACATAGCAATGGCTACTTGGTAAAGCTTAACTGTTAAGATTATGACTCGAACCAAACTACTGTAGCTGTATCTTCATCCATTCGACCTAAATTGTGTCTCATGTTACAATGGACCATATTTGTTTGGATTTGGAGATGCGTCTAAAACTTTTCTCTCCCCTTGAATTTCGAGTCTCAAATTTCAGGTGTGGCTTAGATTCGCGAAATTTTTTTTCCTTGATTTCGAGTCTCATTTTTCAGGTGCGGCTTAGATTTGAGTGCGGCTTAGATTCGAGTAAATACGGTATTCATTTTGTCAATTTTCTATTAGAAACGAAAACAAACAATCCTGTTGGAGGAACACCCGAAACTAAGCATTATACCAGAGGTTGAAAATACCGCTACAGTTGTAAGGTTCTTTTATTTAGAACACATCTACATCTACATCTACATTTATACTCCGCAAGCCACCCAACGGTGCGTGGCGGAGGGCACTTTACGTGCCACTGTCATTACCTCCCTTTCCTGTTCCAGTCGCGTATGGTTCGCGGGAAGAACGACTGTCTGAAAGCCTCCGTGCGCGCTCGAATCTCTCTAATTTTACATTCGTGATCTCCTCGGGAGGTATAAGTAGGGGGAAGCAATATATTCGATACCTCATCCAGAAACGCACCCTCTCGAAACCTGGCGAGCAAGCTACACCGCGATGCAGAGCGCCTCTCTTGCAGAGCCTGCCACTTGAGTTTGCTAAACATCTCCGTAACGCTATCACGGTTACCAAATAACCCTGTGACAAAACGCGCCGTTCTTCTTTGGACCTTCTCTATCTCCTTTGTCAACCTGACCTGGTACGGATCTCACACTGATGAGCAATACTCAAGTATAGGTCGAACGAGTGTTTTGTAAGCCACCCCCTTTGTTGATGGACTACATTTTCTAAGGACTCTCCCAATGAATCTCAACCTGGTACCCGCCTTGCCAACAATTAATTTTATATGATCATTCCACTTCAAATCGTTCCGTAAGCATACTCCCAGATATTTTACAGAAGTAACTGCTACCAGTGTTTGTTCCGCTATCATATAATCATACAATAAAGGATCCTTCTTTCTATGTATTCGCAATACATTACATTTGTCTATGTTAAGGGTCAGTTGCCACTCCCTGCACCAAGTGCCTATCCGCTGCAGATCTTCCTGCATTTCGCTACAATTTTCTAATGCTGCAACTTCTCTGTATACTACAGCATCATCCGTGAAAAGCCGCATGGGACTTCCGACACTATCAACTAGGTCATTTATATATATTGTGAAAAGCAATGGTCCCATAACACTCCCCTGTGGCACGCCAGAGGTTACTTTAACGTCTGTAGACGTCTCTCCATTGATAACTACATGCCGTGTTCTGTTAACACGACCGGTTTCGGGCTCTTATACGCCCATCTTCAGGTGTCGTAAGTTGGTAGTGTGACCCTGAACGCCGCGGTGGACGAGTACAAGAAGCGGTGTGCTGCCAGCGAGTGGAGAGCACGGAGTCTCAGACTCGCTGGTACCACACCGCTTCTTGTACTCGGCCACCGCGGCGTTCAGGGTCACACTACCAACTTACGACACCTGAAGATGGGCGTATAAGAACCCGAAACCGGTCGTGTTATATATAAAAGAACCTTGCAACTGTAGCTGTTTTTTCAGCTTCTGACGAAACGAAAACAAAAAATTAACTGTGTTGAAGTGAAGTATAGAAAAATTTCATTTCGTTGTATTCGTTAAAACACCATTGAAATTATGAAACAATCGTGCAAAGAAATAAGCATAATATATAGATTTACAAATACAATATCCAAAATAAAGAACATGAACCCAAACAATTTCTATGCGCTGGGCGCAGCTGATTCGCGTGTATATAAAGCGACTTTGTAAACGTCTCTTTGGCAACGCCTCTTTATCGCTCTATAGGCGTCTTCTGTTTTCGCCTACAGCCTGCGCATTGCAGTTGAGACTTGTATTAAGCGCTGTCAGGTGTCCGGGATTTCCTTAATTTGACTCAACTGTACCCGTGTCCTAGCAGTAAAAAATAACTGTATTAAATGTTAATGCGTGATGGGGCAGGTTATCACCCATTTCAGTGTTTATGACGTCGTATATCTTAAACTATGTGCCTTGTGTAGGTACATTCAGCTAAATATATGGATAGTGTCTGCTGAATATGTTGCGAATAGAGTTTGTAGCAAAACAGTAATGAATTTAAACGTCAAGTATCTTGCGGCCGTCGTTGGCTCACTCACTTTTTATGAAATCACATCTCCTGATCTTTGTCTCATACAAAAATACAGTTTTGTAGGTACATTCAGAGGCATATGTAGACTGTCTGCAAAATGTATTGACAAAAGAGTCTATGGAAAAAGTGTAATAAATTTCAACGTCCTGCACAATGCGGCAGTTCCACAAGCATCTCACTGTTTATGATGTCATGTCTCCTGAACTACCATAGGTAGGTGGTTCTTACCGTCACAGAGATTGTTGTCTGACAGTAAAGAATATATGTCCCAAGTTTAGTTGATATCGCTTCAGCGGTTTAGGAGGAGATGTTTAACAGACACACCTGAACACATACATACATAGACACGCGCATGCTCTCTCTCTCTCTCTATCTATCTTCTATCTCTCTCTCTAACTCACACTCACTCACACACACACACACACACACACACACACACACACACACACACACGCATCCATTTTAATAATACGCATGGATTGCGGTCACAGGTTTCGGTCCGCACAACTCTCTTCACTTCGGCGGAATCGTGGTGTCAGCGCCTTTTACCCTTCGCTACTTGTTCGTGGTATGAAGGCGGTTCACAAGTCCAGTGGCTGTTTGCGTAAAAAAGAGGCCGTCTGGCGATATATCCTTACAAGCCTTTAGAGCTGAATGGGAATGACAGACGAGAGGGACGAGAATTCTTAACAACCGCTATGCAGTCGCATAATCGACGGCTACCACAAATTTGCGATGAAATTACATTACAATACCACGAAGAAAGAATGTTAGCTTTTTGTTGGCAATGAGAGAACAAAAAATTACAACGATCCACGGACGGGAATCACCGTTCTAGTTCTATACACCAAGGAGCGCTCTGTTCTAAATTTTCAGGCATGGAGTTCGTAAAGAAATTGGTGGTACGAATAGCAAAATTTCTGAAATAGCGCGCATTATTCCACTGTCAACTGCAATAGTTTTCGATGGAACTGAATGAGGAGTATGGAGACCTTATACACACATTAAAAAAAGCTTTGCATCACCCCGGTTCCCAGAACTCTTGAGGATGGACGTTGACTGTGGATATTGTATCACAGACACAGTCCCTTTAACTGTTCAGAGATGTCACTAAACCCGCCCAGAGACGTAAACAATCATGCATGAGCAGCGCCTATTAGACGGAGGGGGTTCGACAGCCAATCAGTTCCAGTAATTCAGTCAGGAAGGAAGTATACGGCTCGTGTTGTCTGTAGTTCAACCATGCCTAGACGGTCAATTGGCGGTTCGATCGTATCCGCATTGTTACTTTGTGCCAGGAAGGGCTCTCAACATGGGAAGTGTCCAGGCGTCTCGGAGTGAACCAACGCAATGTTGTTCAGACATGGAGGAGATACAGAGAGACAGGAACTGTCGATGACATGCCTCGCTCAGGTCGCTCAAGGGCTACTACTTGAGTGGGTACAGATGGGCCCAACAACATGCCGAATGGACCGCTCAGGATTGGCATCACGTTCTCTTCACCGATGAATGTCGCATATGTCTTCGATCAGACCATCGTCGGATACGTGTTTGGAGGCAACCCGGTCAGGCTGAACGCCTTAGACACACTATCCAGCGGGTGCAGCAAGGTGGAGGTTCCCTGGTGTTTTGGGGTGGCATTATGTGGGACCGACGTACGCCGCTGGAGGTCATGGAAGGCGCCGTAACGGCTGTACGATACGTAGGTGCCATCCTCTGACCGATAGTGCAAGCATATTGACGAGGCATTTGTCTTCATGGACGACAATTCGCGCCCCCATCGTGCACATATTGTGAATGACTTCCTTCAGGATAACGACCGCACGACTAGAGTGGCCAGCATGCTCTCCAGACATGAACCCTATCGAAGACGCCTGGGATAGATTGGAAAGGGCTGTTTATGGACTACGTGATCCACCAACCACTCTGAGGGATCTACGCCGAATCGCCGTTGAGTAGTGGGTCAATCTGGATCAACAGTGCCGTGATGAGCTTGTGGAATGTTTGCCACGACTAATACATGCATGCATCAATGCAAGAGGACGTTCTACTGGATATTAGGGGTACCGGTGTGTACAGTAAATTGGATCACCACCTTTGAAGGCCTCGCTTTATGGTGGTATAACATGCAATGTGTGGTTTTCATGAGCAATAAAGAGGGCGGAAATGATGTTTATGTTGATCTCTATTCCAATTTTCTGTACAGGTTCCGAAACTACCTGAACTGAGGTGATGCAAAACTTTTTTTGATGTGTGTATATTATTGCAAAGTTCGTTGAGTTAAGGGACTTACCTAGAACGATTTTTTTTCTTTAAAGCCCGCTACTGTTGAATTTATGAAAGACAAAACAGTGCAGAAACGAAAATTACAACATCCGGATTGGATTGCAGGCCTCGCATTTCAAGTTTATTTGGCTGCAAACTACCCACACTAAGAGATTGCAAGGTGAAAAATAACTTATTTCTGATTTGATGAGGATGTATTTTAAAAGAAAATCGATTGTAGAAGAGACAAATACTGACAAGAAATACAGTCAGTTTCCCTCGGGTCACTGGCACTAAAGAAAAACGCGAGGTTTGAAAAATTCACTGTGGCCTTGAAAGAATTACAAAGGATGGCTTTCTAAATGTTTTGAGGACACAGCCAATCCTACATCGGATACCGTTTGCCGTTTTAACTGTAAGTGCCCTTGTGCATGTGCAGATGTAACTGACATATTTGCGTGTAATTCCCATTTTGAAGACAAATCTTTTTACGTTAAAACTATCCAGGACGTCTAATTGCTTCCCTCAGGCAGAGTTTCCACATCTCCGTGATGAGATCGCAGAAGTGCTACATTATTTCGATCGACATATGTGCATAAAAGACACTTTTTCGATTATGAAACTAATTAAGTCACTATTTCATGGCAACCTGAGTGTAAAAAGGTGTGAATCTGTGTGTGTATGTCCATATGCTGACAGTTCGTATGAGATAAAAATTATAATTACTATGTCTTCCATGCGCCAAAAATATTTAAATAATAGTGAAAATTTTATTTGTGTTCTGTGTTGTTGAGAAATGTGAAATACAAAACCAAGTCATAGTGTGACAGCAGTGCAGTTTAAGTACAGCGTCTTCCCCTCCTCACGCTCAGACACCTCAACACGCTGTGGCAGTGGGGGAAATGTGCTGTCAGGCTAAACTCCATGGCACTCGCGCCAGGGCACGGCCTGCGAGCCGAAATCTTGACCACCTCCGCCATAGAGTAGCACAATTGCTGGGGTGTTCATTCCTGCGTATCACATGCTGCTCCAAGTAATCCCAGACATTTTCTATGAATTAAGATTGGATGATTTAGTGGGTCAGGCGAAGTGCGATGGGATGCCTGACCGTTCGCCAAACCAGGAACTTCTTCCAGCAATAATTTGAACACGGTTGTCTAGTGTGGAACCGAGAGGGAGGTAGGCGCCATGACTACACCGTAAAAATGGCTACAAGCGTTTATATTGTTATATGCAGCCTAATTCAGTACTACTACAGGCTTCTAGGTATTGTAGAGGGGACTCACTAGATAATTTTTTGATAGGGAGTACATATTGAGATGCGTCAATTTTGGTATAAAATAAGTTTAAAGATCTGATCACTTTCAAATCACCTGCTTCACTTCATGCCCAAACTGAGACGTCGGAGCTGTCGCCAGTCCTCAATGTAATTGCGACGGAATCAGTTGCCATTTCTGTTCTTCTACAACAACGCCTGCGAGAAACTGAAAGCCACACTCTCGACTTTTAAGCTGATGTCCTTCGTCACGTTGAAGAAAAGCCGACAACGAATTCTCGTAACACTTCCCGTACCGTGGGCTTCTGTAGAAAACACAGGTCAGAATTCATCGTCTCCGCTGTGTGAGCACCGTGAAGGCAGAGATTTGAAAATGATCCGATTTAATGGTTATGTTCCGAGGAGACAAATCTTACGTCCTCGCTACTAATGATAAATGGCAGGAAGGCAGCGAAAGCATGTCGCAGGAGGAATCTGGACAGGCAAGCAAATGATTGTTGACACAAATACACCTTAAATAAATATGTTGTATTCAACTTGTGGGTGAAGAAATGCTACACTGTTGACAACCTGTGGCAGTTATGGCAAGCTATAAGCAGAAGCCCGACACGGGCTTGCGTCTACGTACACTGAATGTTTCCCTTAGAGCTATCAACAACTCGGCACCAGCTAGCGGTACATAAGTACTTTCGTCCAGAAGAAATCTTGAACTAGAAGACTAGTGCCCATGTGGCTAACCCTTGTCGGCGGCCTGGAGGTTCTCCATTGGTGGCGACGTTCAGAACGCCGAACGCTGGGCCTACAGGAATCTTCGAGGCACCGGCTCCGGCCGTATAGATAAGCTACGATTCTTTAGGTTCCTTATCAAATTTTCATTTATTAATTAAAACTTAGAGTTGCCCCAAGTCGCAAGTAACTTTTTCTTTATTTTACATGTTTCCCTCGACCAATGCGAGCATCTTCAGAAATTATCTTGCCAGGAGCTACACGTTGTAAGAATCGGCCTGTGTGCAGCGCCGCCTTCATACATAAAATTTTATTAATGACGTCGGCGCTATACACAGCCCGATATTTCGTGTGGCCCTCGGCTACGTAATTTCTGCAGACGCTTACATGCGACTTGAAGCAGCTCTACAATTTTGATTTCTAACTGTCGGTGTTCCCCTACGGGCAAATGCCTGCGCTCGCTTTGTCTATTAACCTCCCTCAATAACCCGTAGCAGCCGGTAGTAGGAATTCTGACACCCTTTACATAAATTTCCAATTTCCTCAGCTAACGTTCGGAAAATACACTAGAGTGGAAATTTCCAGAATGCCATTATTTCTAGTACGTATAATCTATGTGTAAGATAGGATACTTTTCAGATGCTTGCGTAAGCGTATGCTTGCTTGGATGGGCTCGTAGCCCAACAACCTGCATATAACACGCCCACACGGGAGTGGCGCCAGTTAACTGGCTGACTGTGCGTACTGTCAACAACGAATCCGATACAAACTGTGAGTCCACAAAAACGGAAGGTACAAATCACAGGAAGATGAATGACGAGAAAGGAAGAAAAAGACCCTAACCTAAGGAAAAAAAAACAACAGAGATACTGGATTCCCGACACGTAAGCGGAAACGACTGAAAGAGCCATACTCCGCACACCTATGTGACTCATAATGGTCAATCCATACTAGGATTTTGTGTGAATCAATAAGCTGTCAATCTTTGTACACCTTGAAACGTCCCCTTATAAAAATTTTATAAATGACAGAGCTGGAAAACCTCTACGTTATTTGATTTTCGAACAGCTGAGCAGAACTGAACGTACTCAGACATTTCGCTCTTTACCTATTCTGATCAACACTAAACTGACCCACAATATTTTTAGCGCAACGCAATCTGACATTCAATAACAACAGAATGGCCCTGACTAACAATAACCTATACTTTTCATGAATCACTTACCTCACAAAAATCTTTGTTACTCGAACTACTGCAACACAGCGAGCGCCAATACTGCCAGCTAAATAAAGGATTCTAACTACTGAAGGCACTAACTACTCATAGGCATGCTTAGCAAATGAACGATTTTGATAGAGAACAAACAATGTATTTACCTTAATAGTGTTCAAAAGTCATTATATATATATATATATATATATATATATATATATATATATATATCAGTTCATGACATCCAGTCTTACAAATTTACTCTCTCTGATGGACACACGTCCAGATCATCCACTCTCAAAACTCCATCATCTCTCTCCCCACATCCACCACTGCTGGCGGCTCACCTCCAACGCTACCCGCTGTTAACAGCTAATTGCCCAACACTACAATAGCAAATTCCAACAATGCAAACCAGCCACAGACTGCACGCAGCACAGTCAGTGATTTTCATACAGAGCGCTACGTGACGTTACCAACATAAAAACCTAAACAGCCTACTTACAACTTTGTTGCCACTACACACTCTAAGATGAAAAATACGATGCATCAAAAAATGGCTCTGAGCACTATGGGACTTGACTTCTGAGGTCATCAGTCCCCTAGAACTTAGAACTACTTAAACCTAACTAACTTAAGGACATCGCAGACATCCATGCCCGAGGCAGGATTCGAACCTGCGACCGCAGCGGTCGCGCGGTTCCAGACTGTAGCAAATGGTTCAAAATGGCTCTGAGCACTATACGACTTAACGTCTGAGGTCATCAGTCGCCTAGAACTTAGAACTAATTAAACCTAACTAACCTAAGGACATCACACACATCCATGCCCGAGGCAGGATTCGAACCTGCAACCGTAGCGGTCGCTCGGTTCCAGACTGTAGCGCCTAGAACCGCACGGCCACTCGGGCCGGCCCAGACTGTAGCGCCTAGAACCGCCCGGCTGGCCTACGATGCATCACCAAGGAATTACACGAACGGGACGGTAATCGGCGTTATGTGATGTACATATGCAAAAAAAAAAAAAAAAAAAAAAAAAAAAGAATTACAATTTCAGAAAAACTGGGTGATTTACTCAAGAGAAAGTGCTTCACAAATTGAGCAAGTCAGTAATGCATTGGTTCACCTCACGGTCCTTATCCAAGCAGTTATTCGGCTTGGCATTGGTTGATAAAGTAGTTGGATGTCCTGCTGAAGAGTATCGTGCCACATTCTGTCCAATTGGCGTGTTAGATCGTCAAAATCCCGAGCTGGTTGGAGGGCCCTGCACATAATGCTCGAAACGTTTTCAATTGGAGAGAGGTCTGGCAACCTTGCTGGCCAAGGTGGGCTGAGCGGGTAGGCATTATCTTGCTGACATGTAAGCCCAGTATGCTGAATCCTCCCTAGTCGTAGAATATGGGGTGTCTAGGAAACCTGCTTTGTCGGATCGCTAGAGAACAATTCAAGCAAATCGTATTAGTGAGCTATATTATGAAAAGTAAATGACAGTACTTAACTTTGAGAATTACATAGATGTGTCGTAAGCACAGGGCGACATTTCAAATAAACAAGTTTCTTCAGTACAACAATTCTAGCACATTCGAAGCTTCTATTCAAGTCGCTAGTCTTGATGCTTCTCTTCGACTGGGCCGCGAGCAGTCGGCCTCTGCGCTAATGTCCTCTCCGCATAGAGGCCACTGCTACCGCGTTGTCGTCCTGCAGAGTCGGTCAGCGTGCAATTGGCTGACGTCTTGTCACAGCCGTCTCCGCTCTATCGTTCCCGACTGGGGTGCTGGCGCTTGACTTTACGCCGTAACACAGTACGGCTTGCCACAGAGGGCAACAAACGGGGCGTAGAATATCGTCGACGTTCTGCTGTGTTGGAGGGGCGCTAATGTCGGTACTGGTGGGGCAGGGGCTACGGTGAAGAGGGGGAGCAGAAAGTAGAAGTTCTCAACGGCCATCTCCTGCTGCTGCTTACAGCGCTTCTAGCTCTTGCTGCAGCGAGTCTGGAAACATCTGTCGTCATAGGGAAATTAGTCTTCCTATAAGAAAGCTGGGCGGCTCCGATTGCTATCTATTTAGGATAACTAGGCAAAATGCGACTCATCTTTTCAGGTTAGACAGAAAAAGCCTCTTCCACTGCAGCTGGAAACGGCTGAAGGAGAATACACTACTGGCCATTAAAACTGCTACACCAAGAAGAAATGCAGATGATAAACGGGTATTCATTGGACAAATATTTTATACTAGACCTGACATGTGATTACATTTTCACGCAATTTGGGTGCATAGATCCTGAGAAATCAGTACCCAGAACAACCACCTCTGGTCGTAATAACGGCCTTGATACGCCTGGGCATTGAGTCAAACAGAGCTTGGATGGCGTGTACAGATACAGCTGCCCATGCAGATTCAACACTATACCACAGATCATCAAGAGTAGTGACTGCGTATAGTGACGAGCTAGTTGCTCGGCCACCATTGACCAGACGTTTTCAATTGGTGAGAGATCTGGAGACTCTACCGGCCAGGGCAGCAGCCGAACATTTTCTGTATCCAGAAAGGCCCGTACAGGACCTGCAACATGCGGTCGTGCATTATCCTGCTGAAATGTAGGGTTTTGCAGGTCTCGAATGAAGGGTAGAGCCACGGGTCGTAACAAATTTGAAATGTAACGTCCACTATTCAAAGTGCCGTCAATGCGAACAAGAGGTGACCGAAACGTGTAACCAATGGCACCCCATATTATCAGGTCGGGTGACACGCCAGTACGGCGACGACGAATACACGCTTCCAATGTGCGTTCACCGCGATGTCGCCAAACACGGATGCGACCATCATTACACCGTAAACAGAACCTGCAATCATCCGAAAAAATGACGTTTTGCCATTCGTGCACCCAAGTCCGTCGTTGAGTACACCATCGCAGCCTCTCCTGTCTGTGATGCAGCGTCAAGGGTAACAGCAGCCATGGTCTCCGAGCTGATAGTCCATGCTGCTGCAAACGCCGTCGAACTTTTCGTGCAGATGGTTGTTGTCTTGCAAACATCCCCACCTGCTGACTCAGGGTTCGAGACGTGGCTACACGATCCATTACAGCCATGCGGATAAAATGCCTGTCATCTCGACTGCTAGTGATACGAGGCCGTTGCGATCCAGCACGACGTTCCGTATTACCCTCCTGAACCCAATGATTCCATATTCTGCTAATAGTCGTTGGATCTCGACCAACGTGAGCAGCTATGTCGCGATATGATAAACCGCAATCGCGATAGTCTACAATCCGACCTTTATCAAGTCGGAAACGTGATGGCACGCATTTCTCCTCCTTACACGAGGCATCACAACAACGTTTCACCAGGCAACGCCGGCCAACTGCTGTTTGTGTATGAGAAATCAGTTGGAAACTTTCCTCATCCCAGCATGTTGTAGGTGTCGCCACCGGCGCCAACCTTGTGTGAATGCTCTGAAGAACTAATCATTTGCAATATCACAGCATCTTCTTCCTGTCGGTTAAATTTCGCGTCTGTAGCACGTCATCTTCGTTGTGCAGCAATTTTAATGGCCAGTAATGTACAATAATTAGCCCACGTGGAAGGCTAGGAAATGATACGTTGCATGTCGTATGCTGAGAGAACTGCGCCGTGGCGCCAGTTTGGCTGACGGCGACGTCACCTCCCGGTGTGACGAGCGGCTGGGCGGAGGCGGCGGCGGCGGCGGCGTCGGCGAGCGGGATCCGTCAGTCGGCGCGCCCTGCCGACGACCCGGCCCGGGCCGCCTCCCGAATTAACGACGCATTGTCCCGCTGCCGGCGCACATCACAGCGCCGCGCACTGCACGCACGCACAGCCGCCCACCTCTCAGCGCTCCCACGAGAGGAGAGCATCCGAGCCTCCGCCACATCGAGCGACTGTAACTGCGCAGATTACGACTGTCGGACTTTCTGTTGTGCAAACGAGGATCTGATAAACATCCTCCACAATTCGTACATCTACGTCTATGCTCTGTAAAACACTCTAGAGTGCAAGGCAGACGGTAATCCTCATTGCATCAGTTGTCCCTGTAGTGTCCCTTTTGCGATGTTTAAGAATAATATGTGTGAAGTGTGTATAAAAATATTGAATAAGGCCAAACAGACCAGACTGAAAGTCAATTGTCAAAAAATATAAAATTATTTACAAAAAATGTAACGTCGATACTAAGGTAGGGAAAGACAATAACGTTGAAAAACAATATCGCAGTAAATAATAGTGCGAAATGAAGGACTTATAGCTTTGTATAACTATAGAAGATGGGAAGGATTAGTTATTACTCGCTCTTCTGCTGCTTCTGATTCTGATGTTACTATTGTTAGATAGAGATTGTGTGTAGCGTTGAACGCTAGCCGGTGTTCTTTCGACTAGACGATAAAAAAGGTGTGTATCAGGTTATTGATGGAAATATATGTGTAAAAGTGAGTTCATTGTATTATTTGAAGAACATGCCAGCCACTAATCGTAACGTTTTAATTGAAAAGAGAGAATAATTTAAATTTTGTAGCTATCAGGAAGACGAAAGCAGAGATCGCTGGCTGGCAACAATCGGCCGCCATTAAGCGGCGGACTTAATATTAACTGTTATTACAGCTCTCCACAGGAGGAGAAGTGATAAAATCATTTTAAAACATTATTTAATTTAAATATGAATAGTTCCATGAGTTAATTTTGTGAGAGTTCGAATACTTTCAGAGATACCATTTGTCGTAGATCTGTGAATTTTGACCTTGACTATATTTAGATAAAAACCAATTAAGATAATCTTGTAAGGAGCCTGGTGCTCATTTAAATAGAAAACAAACATTTATTTTGGCCTCCTATAAGACACTCTGCTTCTAACGGTCTCACCTACGTAAAGAAAATAATTAATGCTAACCTCTTATTTCACGTACTATCAAAAATCATAAAACCAATGTACAATATTAGTAGAGAACAGTTAGATCCGCCCCCGGTAGCTGAGTGGTCAGCGCGACAGAATGTCACTCTTAAGGGTCCGGGTTCGATTCCCGGCTGGAGATTTTCTCCGCTCGGGGACTGGGTATTGTGTTGTACTAATCGTCATCATTTCATCCCCATCGAAGCGCAAGTCGCCGAAGTAGCGTCAAATCGAAAGACTTGCACCTGGCGTACGGTCTACCCGATGGGAGACCCCAGTCACACGACATTTTTATTGCATCAGTTAATAGGGATATTTCCCGTTCCGTTCACGTATAGAGCGCAGGAAGAGCTATTGCTTAAACATCTCCGTGCATACTGTATTTAGTCTAGTCTTGTCTTTACGACTCCTACGGCAGCGGTACGGGGGTGGAGGTTGTAGTATATCCCACGTGAGCTAGTTATTGTAGTCGCAAATCAACCAGTTTCCCGCTGCTGTGGATGGGGTTCTCTGTTTGGCATGAAAAAATGAGCCACATTTTCCCTGGTCCTCCTAAATGGGTAGCACCTGGAGCCAACTATGCTGGCTTGCCGGGAGACTGACTTTCCCACGACAGGTGTTTATAGACATCTGTTGCAACAAAAGCTAGAACCGCTGAGGGCAGCAGCAGTGTCAAGTGATGAACGTTGGTTGTTCAAACTTATTATGTAGGCATTCACGGGATGCTTTGCGTGTTTTTCAAAAGTCTGCCGTTCAGTTCGTTCAGCATATTTTATTTCTTATTTATTTATCTATTGCAAATTAAAAACTTGTCACATGATGTTTAAAAACAGGGCGTACATCTTACAGCTTTCGTTTGTCATCTTTTTGTTTTGATTTTATCTGCAACATTGACAAGGAATAATTCTTTTTAGAACAACAATAATTTGAGGTTCAAATATAAATATTACTTTTGTTTTAAGATGAACGTAAAAATACAATAGGATAGAGGAGAGATTTGTTAGTGCCATCGCCGATTGTGGCTGGCGGTGAACACCTTGGAAAAGTTTCTTCGAGATGTTGACCGGCAGTCACTACAAAAAAAGTAGTAGAGAAACAGAACTGCTAATTCTAGCATTAACATTAGGTACTCATCCGTGTACAATATTGGGTGCTTTCCTGGCTAGATCGTCAGCACCTTACACTACATTTACTCTAGCATTCCCTGTCCTTAAATATTATTTGACTGATGCATACAGTTTGTCGGTGCATTTTGGCAAGTTTTGTCCACTTCATAATTCTGTATGTCTTTGTTTACTGTTGCAGCTCGTCATCCTCTTAATCATCCTCCTGTTCCTCTTCGCTCTCCACCTTCTGGAGATTGTTGTTACTGACATGTACTCGACTAATGTCTGAAGTAGCGCTGGAGGGAACTGACACCATGAATCCTGCAGGGCTGTCCATAAATTCGTAATAGTACAATGCGGTGGAGGTCTCTTCTGAACAGCACGTCACAAGGCATCCCAGATATGCTCAATAATGTTCATGTCGAGAAGTTTGGTGGCCAGCGGAAGTGTTTAAACTCAGAGGACTGTTCCTGCTGGAATTGCCCAAGTCCGTCAAAATGCACAATGGACATGAATGGATGCAGGTGATCAGACAGGAAGCTTACGTACGTGTCACCTGTCAGAATCGTATCGAGACGTATCAGGGGTCCCATATCATTCCAACTGCACACGCCCCACACCATTACAGAGCTTCCACCAACTTGAACGATCTCCTGCTGACATGCAGGGCCCATGGATTCGTGAGGTTGTCTCCATACCCGTACACGTCAATCTGCTCAATACAATTTGAATCAAGCCTCGTTCAACCAGGCACCATTTTCCAGCCATCAACAGTCCAATGTCGGTGTTGACGGACCGAGGCGAGGCGCGAAGCTTTGTTTCGTGCAGTCATCAAGGGTACACGAGTGGTCCTTCGGCTCCGAAAGCCCATATCGATGATGTTTTGTTGAATGGTTCGCACTCTGACACCTGTTGATGGCTCAGCATTGAAATCTGCAGCAATTTGCGGAAGGGTTGCACTTATCTCACGTAGAACGATTCTCTTCAGTCGTTGTTGGTCCCATTCTTGCAGGATCTTTTTGTGGCCGCTGTAATGTCGGAGATTTGATGTTGTGCCGAGTTCCTGATATTCAAGGTACATTCGTGAAACGGTCGTACGGTAAAATCCCCACTTCATCGCCATCTCCCAGATGCTGTGTCCCATCACTCGTGCACCGACTATAACACAACGTTCAAGCTCACTTAAATCTTGATAACCTGCCATTGTAGCAGCAATAGCCAATGTAACAACCGCTTGCCAGGCACTTGGCTTACATAGGCGTTGCCGACCGCGGCGCCTTATTCTGCCTATTTACATATCTCTCTATTTGAATACGCGTGCCTATACCAGTTTCTTTGACGCTTCAGTGTAGATATGTCTGTTATGTCGTGTCCGCAGATACTCTTCATGTGTTGTTTTTGAAATACTGTTTGTTAATACATTTAGTTGTGCCCATTCTTCTTCGTCTCTTATTGGTGTGTGTATACAGGGTGTTACAAAAAGCTACGGCCAAACTTTCAGGAAACATTCCTCACACACAAAGAAAGAAAATATATTATGTGGACATGTGTCCGGAAACGCTTACTTTCCATGTTAGAGCTCATTTTATTACTTATCTTCAAATCACATTAATTCATGGAATGGAAACACACAGCAACAGAACGTACCAGCGTGACTTCAAACACTTTGTTACAGGAAATGTTCAAAATGTCCTCCGTTAGCAAGGATACATGCATCCACCCTCCGTCGCATGGAATCCCTGATGCGCCGATGCAGCCCTGGAGAATGGCGTATTGTATCACAGCCGTCCACAATACGAGCACGAAGAGTCTCTACATTTGATACCGGGGTTGCGTAGACAAGAGCTTTCAAATGCCCCCATAAATGAAAGTTAAGAGGGTTGAGGTCATTAGAGCGTGGAGGCCATGGAATTGGTCCGCCTCTACCAGTCCATCGGTCAACGAATCTGTTGTTGAGAAGCGTACGAACACTTCGACTGAAATGTGCAGGAGCTCCATCGTGCATGAACCACATGTTGTGTCGTACTTGTAAAGGCACATGTTCTAACAGCACAGGTAGAGTACCCCGTATGAAATCATGATAACGTGCTCCATTGAGCGTAGGTGGAAGAACATCACCAACAATGCCTGCCCAAACGTTCACAGAAAATCTGTGTTGATGACGTGATTGCACAATTGCGTGCGGTTTCTCGTCAGCCCACACATGTTGATTGTGAAAATTTACAAATTGATCACGTTGGAATGAAACCTCATCCGTAAAGAGAACATTTGCACTGAAATGAGGATTGACACATTGTTGGATGAACCATTCGCACAAGTGTACCCGTGGAGGCCAATCAGCTGCTGATAGTGCCTGCACACGCTCTACATGGTACGGAAACAACTGGTTCTCCCGTAGCACTCTCCATACAGTGACGTGGTCAACGTTACCTTGTACAGCAGCAACTTCTCTGACGCTGACATTAGGGTTATCGTCTACTGCACGAAGAATTGCCTCGTCCATTGCAGGTGTCCTCGTCGTTCTAGGTCTTCCCCAGTCGCGATTCATAGGCTGGAATGTTCCGTGCTCCCTAAGACGCCGATCAATTGCTTCGAACGTCTTCCTGTCTGGACACCTTCGTTCTGAATACAAACGTACCGCGCCACGGCTATTACCCCGTGCTAATCCATACATAAAATGGGCATCTGCCAACTCCGCATTTGTAAACATTGCACTGACTGCAAAACCACGTTCGTGATGAACACTAACCTGTTGATGCTACGTACTGATGTGCTTGATGCTAGTACTGTAGAGCAATGAGTCGCATGTCGACACAAGCACGGAAGGCAACATTACCTTTCTTCAATTGGGCCAACTGGCGGTGAATCGAGGAAGTACAGTACATACTGACGAAACTAAAATGAGCTCTAACATGGAAATTAAGCGTTTCCGGACACATGTCCACATAACACCTTTTCTTTATTTGTGTGTGAGGAATGTTTCCTGAAAGTTTGGCCGTACCTTTTTGTAACACCCTGTATATGTTTGTTTGGTTCTGTATAGTCTAAGTGTCGTGTGTGTCTATTGTTCGAGTGTTGCTCGCAGAAGAAGTGTGTTCTGGGGAGCCTTTTTCCCCCATGTGCATGTAGGTGTTTGTCTCAGACTCAACGCGATTTAAGTGCGAAGGATTCTTCCAGCATCTCCGTGAGTCTTTTACATGGGTTAAATCAAGCATGTGCAGTTTTTGGTGACCCGCGTGGGTGATTCACATACTTAAGCTCGCGGGCTGTCTCGTCATGTGACGCGACAGCAGCGCTCCTAGAGCATAAAATCGAAACCGTAGCGTCCGCGACGTTAACGTCCATCGGGCAAACGCACTGATATGATGGCATGTCTTTCCCGACACGCCAAGCCAACAAATTATGCCCAAAAACAAGCGTTTTTGGGAGTACATCTATTTTATATTCACCCCGGCTCCAGATGTTTACCGTTATTTATGCATCTTACTTTACTCTCTGTACTTACGACTTATAACAATAGCTGTCCAAAAAACTACCGTTGCAAAATTCTGGAACGCTGATAATGAAGAAACAATGTTCACGACACGAAACAAATTTGAACACCTGAAGATAAGCCGCCAGGCATCTTGAAATATCATCGTAGAGAAATAAACGGACCCAAATTACTTCCACTTTCAACAATAAGACCACAACGTCAAACAGTTGTTTACTAATGTTACTCCGAGAAAGAGCAGAAAAACAAAATACAGCAATGAGGTTGGCAGTCCAAGTCGACAAGCAACTAGCAGTAACTTTGCAATCTTAGCAAACGGGCAGGTCATTCGAGTGTTTGAAATTTAATGTTTTAATACCCACAAATACCATTCACAGACATTTTTAAAATATTTGTCCAAAAATAATTTTCATTAGGCATGGTTTGTTGTCAACACTAATCCGGAGGTGAAATAACTTCTCCCTGCAACCCTTCAAGGTAGTGAGCTGTTTCTCCCACTCTCCGCACATAGGCCGTAACTTCGCTCTCAGACTGGAAACATGTTTCTTTTCTTTTTTCTTTTTTTTTTATTCAAATCTAGCGGCAGCCAAATGGCATTGCGCATCCTCTGACTAAGAAAAACTTTCACTGGTCAGCGTCATGAGCCACAAAGCGGACGCGAGCCGATCGTCGGCAGAAATATCTGAAAATCTGCCCCGGGCAAAGAACAATGGCAGCGCCTCGCGGTCTTCCCCACGAATTTCTTCCGCGGGCCGACTGAAACCAATCGCGGGCCAGATCCGGTTGCCCGCCCGCGAGTTAAACAAGCATCTCATCAATCGTGTTGCCCTTCTCTGTATGTGATCTATTACCTCTGCTAGTTCTATCTGGTATGGGTCCCACACAACTGAGCAATATTCTAGGATGGGCCGCACATGTGTTTTGTAATCCATCTCCTGTGACGACTCATTGCATTTTCCTAGAAGTCTAGCAACGAACCGAAGTCTGTCACCTGTTTCACCTATAACTGAGCTTACGTGATCGTTCCAGTTCGTATCCCAATAAATTGTTACACCTATATATTTGTATCAGTTGACCGATTCCAAATGTGACACCGAG
Organism: Schistocerca serialis cubense; assembly: GCF_023864345.2. Taxonomy (NCBI): domain Eukaryota; kingdom Metazoa; phylum Arthropoda; class Insecta; order Orthoptera; family Acrididae; genus Schistocerca; species Schistocerca serialis. The sequence continues at coordinate 311,664,115 of NC_064644.1, read as the reverse complement.
CGAGGTGGCGCAGTGGTTAGACACTGGACTCGCATTCGGGAGGACGACGGTTCAATCCCGCGTCCGGCCATCCTGATTTAGGTTTTCCATGATTTCCCTAAATCACTCCAGGGAAATGCCGGGATGGTTCCCCTGAAAGGGCACGGCCGACTTCCTTCCCCATCCTTCCCAAATCCGATGAGACCGATGACCACGCTGTCTGGTCTCTTTCCCCAAAACAACCTACCAACTAAATGTGACACTGATTTTGTAGAAGTAGCGCACTCTAGTTTTTCGTTTTATGAAATATAAACTTTAATTGTCCTGAATGTTTAAAGCAAGTTTTCAATCTCTGTACCCCTTTAAAGTCTTATCAAGATCTGAGTGGACACCTGTGCAGCTTTTTATCATATAATACTTTACTGCAGACAGCTGTATCCTCTGAAAAATGTCTGAGGTTACTGTCAGTATTATCTGCCAGCTCATTCAAAACAACATGAACAGCAAGGGTTCTACCACGCGTTCATGTACACATCCGGGGTTACTTCTACATCCGTCGGTCGAATGGAAAGGGAAGAAACTAACATATAGTACCATCCTAATTGCTCTCTGCTGCACTTCACATAGATTATCACAGTACGTACATAGATGTAGGTGTACAGTGGATACAGTTAAAGGGCAACGCCTCTTGATGAGATTTATTTTGAAGACACAAGGAAATTAAAGACGTTATCTGCCAGTGGGCATTGATTTAAATCAATGAGGAAAGTTGAAAATTTTTTTCGGACTGGATTCGAATCCAGGTCATCGGCTTACCAAGCAGGTGCACTGACTACTACATTATCCGGACACAGTGGTTGTCGCAACTGCACGGACTACCCTAGCACGCCTCCCGTCAGACCCAAGTCCTCTGCTCATTCACCCACTACAGATGTACTGCCCCCTGCCCATTATCGTCATTACACGCGGCATTTCGCCGATTCTCCTAAGAGTTTGGATTTGGTGTGCATCTACACTGAGTGGCTCATTGGGAGCCCTCGCCTTAAATATATGTGGTGTCTGTTCTTTCGGACATGGCGCATGTAAGATTCTTACATTAAAGAAAGAGTTCCTTAGTTTTCACGAGGCGCTTGTGATTCACAAAACAGTTAGACTAGTGTGCTATACATCACGGTATCTGTGAAAACGTTCTGTAACAGCCTACCATCCTAGACCCTTGAAGTACGTTCACTGTCTTCGCCCACCTCGTCTTATTGAAGTATGACACACACACTGATACATCAGGTGTCACAGTTGCCCTCTCGTCGACAAAGAAACGAACAAACAGACAACTTCAAATCTTCATCGTTTTCTACTACATTCATCGAACCGTTCTAATAAGGGTAAAAAAAAAAAATGGTTCAAATGACTCTGAGCAATATGGGGCTTAACATCTATGGTCATTAGTCCCCTAGATCTTAGAACTACTTAAACCTAACTAACCTAAGGACATCACACAACACCCAGTCATCACGAGGCAGAGAAAATGCCTGACACCGCCGGAAATCGAACCCGGGAACCCAGGAACCCGGGCGTGGGAAGCGAGAACGCTACCGCACGACCACGAGCTGCGGACTAATAAGGGTCCCCAGACTCATTTCGACTCGTAAGACACGAATCGCTGCTATCTACTTCTGGATTTCCGATTTCAGCTCCATTACTATCTGCTAACGAAACTCCCTTTGCGACAACTGGTAGGTCGCCTTCATTTAACTGATGCTTCCAATTTAGAAATAAACTCAAGTCCGTTCCCTAGAACAAATCGTTTTACATCTTACATTTACCTATACCACAAAAAATACTAGAAAGCGATAAATTATTTTATAAATCTGATTTTTGCAATTTGAAATTTAAAAAATCGAACTATCGATATGCTAACACTTCCTCGCCTCGCCCAGTACGAGGCAAACTTGTTCACTAGTCCCTGACAGAAAGCAAAAATTGCATTCAGTCAGTCATTCATGTAGTTACAACTTTATTGGCTATTGCCTCCTTTTCCAGTAATTACACTTGTCTACTAGCCTGCATGGGAAGACCCCATTTTACTATTATTTACATTTTAACATCGTCATAAATATCTATTGAAGTCATGGGAAACCATCTGACATTTAGGCTAGCTGTGGAAGAGTGGTCTGTGGTAACTGACTCACTGGGCAAACTTCTACTTTGCACTCCCCACTCCTCCCCCCCCCCCCCTGCCCCCTCTACTGACAATTATACATCTTTTATTTAATCCTCATCGCTACTTAGTCCGCATATTCGTTTACTGCGATCAACAAGTTTTTATAATGAAATAGAAAGGTACAAATTTCAGGAAGTTTTCTGTGTGTGATATAAGTTCGAACCTTAGAAAACGTACATTCCAAAGTGGCATTGCTTACAATAATAACATGATTCCTAACTTGATTCTTCCATTGCTGGTCAACGCAACGCCGTAACAAAACCAACACAAAAATACCCTTTACACCCACTAGGTATAACGAGAGTGGGACCATCAGGTAGTCGAAAACCAAAACAAGGTAAGGCAGGTCTTCTGGAACTGTTGCTCTACGCAATCCAGTCCGAATTTCCACGTGATTTAGTTTCACACATCTCCGTCCCTTTCCATTTTAGTGCCCTCCAATCCACTACTTTCTTCTTCTGCTTCTTTTTCTTCGTCTTCCCCCTCCAGGTTCGAACTCCCTCTACTTTTCTTTTGTCCTTCCTCATTTCTTCACCTGTGACAAAAATGCACCCCAAGCAAATACAGCCAGGTCACGTGCCCGGCTGCCATAGCCTGTTTACGCAACAAGTCCTGCAAAAACACTTTGCAATTACTGGAGCCCAGCCATAATTCAGTTATATTAGGCGTAGGAGAATAACTCGGCAAATAAAAATTGCCGACGGATTGCGGCCCACACCTTAGAGAAAACCGGACGTATTTCTCACCGACTGGACTCCATAGTCAGCGGCATTATCAATGACTCGCCAAGTTGGCCACTCACACCGCAATGAATGTGTAATCCGGATCGATGTGTATTCGTAAAGAAAGCCCACCGCTTACAGTTACAAACAGTAGATTACGATTTCTTATACCGGAAATTAGTTGAAGTTTTTACATAGCGGTTAGTTCTCTGCCATGACCTTGCTTTCGCCAGACTTCTTAGGCGTTATGGACGTGTGTCTGGCCTAGTGACACGTTTCTCAGATCGCTACTACGCGTTTGCCAAGGCCAAACCCACAACCAGTGTCCCGAATGTGTTTAGTGTCAATGCGCCAAGAGCAGCAGATTTAAACTTGGCACCGGGACAACTAATTTGTCAAGCTAAGACCTGCTCTCTCTGAGAATCAAGCAAAAAGTTGAGACGGCTGCAACAAATATCCTGTTGACATGCAAATAATTGGAAACGATGTATTTTTAATCGGAGATCAAGACAACGATGTTTAAAAAAAAGTGAAAACCAACGGTAAAGGCCGAGCGAATAGATCAAACCCGAGCGGTCTAAGGCGGTGCAGTCCTGGGCTGTGCGGCTGGTCGCGGCGGAGGTTCGAGTCCTCCCTCGGGCATGGGTGTGTGTTCAAATGGTTCAAATGGCTCTGAGCACTATGGGACTCAACTGCTGTGGTCATAAGTCCCCTAGAACTTAGAACTTTGAACCAATATTCTTTCAGTCCATCTCCGCGTTGCACTTCTGAACATATCCTTCTCCCTCCCACCCCTCCCCCCAATCTCAGTCCAACACCTACTGTCCTTCTCCTGTCCATCTGCTCCTTCTCTCTCTCTCTCTCTCTCTCTCTCTCTCTCTTTCTCTCTCTCTCTCTCTCTCTCTGTCCATCTGCTCTTCACCCCTCTCTGCCCATCACCTACTTCCCCTCTTACGCCTCTAAGTTCATTTCCTCACCTCGTTAAGTCAATCTCCCTCCCCCCCCTCTCACTGTCCATCTCTTCCTCCATCATAACCGTCAGTATCCTCATCCCTCCAATCCCTGATCATCTCCTCTCTCCCCCCTCTCTGTCCATCTCTTCCCCTCCCCTCTCTCTATCCATCTCAAGCTCATCCCTTTCCCTCTCCCCTCACTCTTTGCCCATCTCTTCCTCGACCTATCAATATCCATCTCCTCCTCCCCACTTTCTCCCTCCATCAAAAATTTATCACCCCTCACTCCACTAGCAGGTTGGTGGTTCTTACCTCCAATTTATTTCTTTCGAGGTAGTAAGTACAATATGTACCAAATTAGTCTGAAATCGATCCAGTGGTTTAGGAAGACCTTTTTACCCCCAGGTTTTTAAGGGTACGCTCATGTCATATATATTTAACATACTTCACACATATGTGAACACACATTTCATCTGCATCTATAGCGAATTTCGCTTTGCCGTTCCGTTTCATGCAGCTCAATTTTTATAATATCCTATCTCCTGAAGAATGTGTCGTACAATAATATAATTTTGCAGGCATATTAAGTGATATATTTGGATACTGTCTGCGAAATCTGTGCGAACAGATTTGGTAGCAAATAAGTAGTAAATTTAAACGTCATTTTGTGGGGTTGTCAGCGAGAAAAAATTTCGTTAACGTTTGAAATTATGTCTGAAGTCTGTTGCAAGTCACTAATGTTCTCATTCTCACATACTGGATAATTAAAATACGGTATTCGCTCGTCGTGTGCTTCACTGCTATTTCACTCCAACCCCTCGCCTTTTTGATAGGTAGATGGTTCTTTACCCCCACATGGATGATTTCCAGACAGTATGTGATATATGTATTAATTTCCGTTGAAATCGTTCCAGTGATTTAGGAGAAACCGCGGAAGATAGATATATGTGGATACATATTTTTTTTAATACATAAGGATTCGCTAAAAGAAGTAGATTAGTTCATCACTCGTTATAGAACCCACGAACATCTGTGTTGCGTATCGCGTCAGAGAGTTGTGTGCTTAGCACTTCTGAGTAACTGGTGACATTTTTCTTCCTCCTGAATATAGATCATTGTGACAGCTACCCATGCATCAATGTTGATGTTTCTCTTCGCATTTGAACTTTGAATTGCGTACCAACTATAGAAGAATGAAAACAAAAATGAAATTCAATAATAAGTTAGTAAGAATCGCAAATATTTGGCTTTTTGGAACTGGTTATATCACTCAAGTTGCATTGCGGTGACCACAACGCAATCGCGACCAACATTGTGCAATAGCTCTTCTGCGTTTTAGAAATGCTTGTTTATGCTGCAAATATTCACCACGACGTCTATTTCGTTTGGCTGGATTTCGGATACTACATCTACATTATACTTTCGAAAATTTGGCAGGCATGGCCTATAATAAGGACAACAGGATTAGTTTTCACAAAGTCTGAAGTAACTGCCAAGCTAGAAGCTGCTGGGCCTAGTGTATAAGTCAGCAGTAATGTTGCACCCCGCAATTAGCCGCAGACTGAAGACCACGGCAGCTGAGCAAATCCCAGCTGTTTGTTCGAGGTGTGAGTCCACACGCTATCTCACGTGTGACACCAACGCTAACTTCTACCTCCCCTGTGTGTTTTCGGCCGCTTTGTACGAGGACACACTAATGTCTGACTAGTACGAGTGAGGTGTGTGCAGGGTAAGCTGTAGTCGTGTAGAGAGCAACGACAGTCTAATAACAAATCCATCGGAATGCGGGAGTTGCGTTTAATAAGCAATGCAATACATTCTTTTTCGAGGGAGAGTTGGTTTTATTCAGGGTTCCTAAGCACCATATTATTTCCCTGTCTTTTGGCTACAAAACCCTATTTTTCAACATTATTTTTTCGACACTATCCCCGTTGAGTGCTTCCACTTTACTGGAAGGGCCTCTATGCCCGCATGTTACCACTCTATATGTCGGCGTCGGAGCCAACACCTTTCTGTATCAATAACCTCCACATGATTCATGTACTGCTTCCCCCGGAGTCCATTCTTCATTTGGCCGAACAGATGGTCCTTCGTTGAACGACGAAGAACGCAGCAGGCACACGCCTTTTAGTACCACAACTGGTGGACGAGTGTTTCAGTACTACCAACAGAAAAGTCCAGTTTGACAATGAGGTGTTTGATTGTGATCCTTCGATCATCTCGAGTGAGAGCGTCCGCACGTTTCCTCGGAGTCACAGCTGTGTGTGGCCGGCCGATACGCAGGAGATCGGACGAATTTGGCAACCTTGTTGCAACGATGACAGACGCCTCAACGATGACAGACGCCTCGCCCAACGACTTGCCGTGCTTTTGTTCACTTCCATGTCTCCGAAGACACTCTGCAAGCGCCTGTGAATATTGGCGATGCTCTGGTTTACCGCCAAAAGAAATTCGATCACAGCTGTCTGCTTGGAACGCCTCTCCATTACAGACGCTATTTTGAAGGCTACTTACAGTGCTGCCAACCATGGGAACTTCATGAAACTCTAGAGGGTGAAGCTGGAATATTGTATGATGTCCCACAAGAAATTGCGAATTTTTTCAACCGAATTTGGCCCAGAAGAAAATTAGTTGCTACAAAACCATCGCAATGTAATACAGCAATTATCCTGCATGGCATGGACTTGACAAGCCCTTGGTTGTCTCCGGAAGTGTGTGGCACCAAAACTCTACAAAAAAGTCGCGCAGTTCTCGGCGCGAAGCTGATGCCCGATGGCATCCCCAGTGTGTGTCACTGGATCAGAGCAGGCGAATTTTGTGGCCAAGACATTTACGTGAGTTCACTATTACGCTCCTAAAACCACTATAGCACGACTCCGCCCTTGTATTAAGGATAGGTGTTTGCAGGAAAATGCCACCGCTATCGATGAAGACATGAGGGATGCAGAGATGCAGGTGGTACACAATAGTGTCCAGGTAGCCCACAACTGTCATGGTGCCCTCAATTACTAACAAGTGTTCAACGGAAGGCGATGTGACTGCGCCCCCCTCAGCCCCCCCCCCTTCCCACATAGGACAAAACTGTCCCAACCAGCATAAATCCGTGGCGTGTTGAATGCTTCCAGCAACAGTTGGCCTGGATGACAGTGTATCGAGACACGGCCATAGACGAAATGTAACAAGAAACGTTACGCGTCCTTCCCGGCGACAGTTTTTCGTTGATCCCCGGTGCAATCTCGATGACACTGTGTCCACTGCAGTTATAACTGACGATGGTGTTCGGTGGACACGGGAAGACGCAGATGTCGCCTGCTGCGGAGTGCGACGTTCAACCGTTCAACAATGTGCGCTGAACGGAGCGCTCCGGAATACTTGTGTCTGCGTTAGCACTATGCACTGTCGTCAGACCTACCACATATCGTCGCTTTTCCAGCGTTACAGAGCAGACAAGCCATCGACCTCCGTTTTCTGAGAAGGGTCATGGACGTCCAACGTCTTTCATTCCATCTCGTGATGGGCAGTGAACACAACGTTTTACCTCATCAATGGATTTTTCATTGCAAGAACGTGGATTTCTGGTAATCTTTGAGCTGTCTGGGCTTTAACTCACTTCTTACTTAAGCTACTGTCACGTAGATTTTCGTCCACGACGACAAGGTCACAGATCCTGGAGCTGACAGTTCTCCTTTTCTCATTTCAAGTCGTTTTACGTGAATTTCCAGTATAACGAGGCACTGATAAAAGAGACGTTTAGTTACTTTAAACCCATAAATTTCGTCATCGAGCCACGAGATACTCGCTACCCCACTGCCGAGAGGCTGCCAAAGTGAAGACTAACGAGAGCGCGATACGCCTGCTGGCCGCCCTTAGGTGTCTGTTATCAGTGCAGATTGTTCGGGTGAGGGAGTTGGGCAATGAGATATTACTTATATGTTCTCTGTCCAGTGATTACAAGGCTCGGGTGGAACAGAAAGCTGAAGGAGTGTACAAGTGAAGACCCCTTTACACCGAGGCGACCACGGGTGAAGACGAGCGAATTCGCATTCGCGCGAACATCACGCACAGACTCGCTTGTGTGCACCATCAATACTTGTATCTGCGAACAGGCATTAACAGTGGAACGAATTGAAGAGAACATGAGATAAAAGAGCAGTCGATATGTTGATTTCGGTATGTGGAAAGTTAATATGACCTATTTGGTGGTTTTCGTATACACACTTGCATATTGCGAAAATAGTCGGCCTCCATAGCTGAGTGGCCAGAGCGGCTGACTGCCCTGCGAGGGAACCGGGTTCGATTCCCGGTACTGTCAGTGATTCTTCCTTGCTGAGAGCACTGGAACGGGATGCTCTCAGCGTCGTGAGGCCAACACAGGAGCAACTTGACCAATCAACAACGGCGCCAACGTCAAGAAACACTACAACCAACGGGAGCGCGTGTGGTGACCACATCCCTCTTTATACCGTATCCGATGACGCCTTTGACAGAGGGTGACACGGCAGTCGGTCGGACTCAATTGGCCCGTCTAGGGTGAGAACGCGTAAGTTTACTGCTTTTTACAGCTGCTGAAATACGCAGTTTTAGTGATGCACCGCATTGAATGTCTCTCTAAAACGCGACATTTTCAGTATGATTTGTTATGCTAAAGTGTTGGAAAATGTACGTAAACACAAAACACGCCGATGTGGTGCACTTAAAACCGAACTGCGGCCAAAGCTTTCCTTAGCACTAGCACAAGCCGGTGTACGTACACTGAAGAGCCAAAACACTGTGACCGCTTGCTTAACAGCTTGTTTATCCGCCTCTGGAGCGAGGTGCATCACTGATTCTGCGTACCAGGGATCTGACAGTTTGTTGGTAGCTTTGTGAAGGCATGTGGCATTGCATGTCTGCGTACATGTCATGTAGTTCACGTAAATAACGGACCTCTCATTTGCAAAAGCGTTGATGGCACCCAATAGCGACCCAGGTGGGTTCCACAGGATTTACACTGCGCCAATCTCGTCGCCGAGACATCGACGTGAGTTCACTGTAATGCTCCTCAAACCACTGCAACTCGGATCTGGATCCGCGACACGGACAGTTATACTGCTGAAAGATGACATCGCCGTCACGAAAGACGTCGAGTGTGAAGAGATGCGGATAGTTCACAGCTGTCAGCTTGTCTTCGATTAGTACCACAGCTCCCTTGCACGCCTAGGAGAATATCTCCCATACCATAAAACTGCTTCCACCAGCTGCGTCCGTGGAGCGCTGTACGTTTCGAACAGCCGTTCACCTTGATGGCGGCGTTTGTGGAGACGACTATCGATCTAGTGTAGCAAAAAACGTGATTCACCAGAAGACCCGACACGTTTCCGTTGATCGACTGTCGAATCCCGATGGCCCATTGCCCACTGCACTCGTAACTGACGATGTCGTTGCGACAACTTATGAACAGGTAGGGGTGGTCTGCTGCAGAGCTCCATGTTCGACAACGTACGATGAAGGGTGTGCTCCGAAACAAATGTGCATGCACCAGCATTGTGATCTTTCGGCAGAGATGACATAAATCACCATCTATCCTAGTTTACAGAGGTGACTGCTTGTTCATTGACGACGAAGTCTGGAATTTGCACGCCTTTACGTAAATAAACTTCCAGTGAGAGGTGTCGCGTGGCGTTTTCAGATAAACCACGTTTTATGCTCCATCGGACAGACGGCTCTTTGCGTAGACAACATGGAATGTCTCCAAGCAGAAAGGGAGAGTCATGGTCTGAGTATGATTTCTTGGCATTCCGTCGGTGATTTCGTCATTCGGAAAGGCGCACTGGATCTACACAATTACTCGTATACCCTTGAGGACCAGACCTACGTACAGTTTCTTTTTCCTCGGCATTGTGGCAGCTGCGAGCAGGACAATGCAATGTGTCGCACAGCCCGTAGTGCAAGTGCGTAGTTCGAACAGCATCAGGATGGGTTTACCGTACTCCCCTGGCCACCAGACTCCCCAGATTTAAATCCTGTCAAGTATACGTGGGACCACCCCGGCGGTCTGTTCACCCCGGCATTGGAGTCGGCACGGCTCCACATCCCTGTCTGTACCTTCCAGAACCTCTTGACCCTCTTCCTGTACTCCTCGTGGAGGTCTGCGTTGCGAAAGGTGATTACTCAGACTTTCGACATGTAGCCACATTGGAAACTAGCGTGACGGGACAGTGTATATCATATGAAGAGATACACAGATCAAATGCCGAAGGAAAAGAAACACGTCAGCGTGCTGAAAAGTAATTCCTCCAAACTTTTCATGTGAAAACTCTTAATGCTTTTTAAATAAGACAAACACTGTTAACATTCTACATCTTCATTTTCCATCTCTACATATTTGCAGTCGTCTGCCGCTTGAGGGTTCCGAATTTAGCATTTAACATGGCGACGTGTAACACAACTATGTCGTTGCGTGAGAAACAGCTTGGTGTAATTGAGATTAGAATTCAAAGAGTTCGTCCACATGTAAAGCACCCTCTTCTTCCGCGTGACAATGTCAGAACACTAACGAGCGCTGCGACATCTCCAGCAATCCGACACCTTGGGTTCACTGTCCTCGACCATCCTCCATTCAATCCCGACTTGGCCTCCAACTTAAAGAGCACCTTCAAGAACATTACTTTTCATGTGAAGCGTACAGGCCGCTATATCATTAAACTAGTCACTCGTTGGGAGAAATATGTTCGTCACCGCGGTGACTCTGTTGAGAAACACATATGTAGACATGAAGAATATAGATGTTGAGTGTTGAAAACATTTGTCTTAATTAAAAAACTATAAGAACCTTCACATAAAAAATTCGGAGGTATTACTTTTCAGCATGCCGTAGTGCGAGTGGTAAAAAATTGCTGCAGCACTCAAAGGGCCCTTGGGAACGTGAGAAAGACAATAAATTCATTAGATGCTTGTATCAGGCGGGAGCGGAGTGAATGAGTGAGCGAAAGCTTCGTAATTATTTTTATTAAAAAAGGAAAGGAAAAATTTTCATGAAAGTAAACAAGTGCGAATATATATATATATATATATATATATATATATATATATATATATATATATATATATATAAATTAAATACAGACCAAAGACTTGAAAACGCTTACGTTCATAGCAGCTGTAATTACATGGCTCATTTATTACTGTTAGTGATTTTTTATAATAAATAAAAATGGTTGACAAGGGATCGTATGCATTCCCTTCCACCAAACTGTATAGCAGATTACCTCAAGAAACCCGTGACAGGTCATATACTTATTTCATGTTTCTCTGATCATATTTTACTGACATTATCTTCCTTGTATGTACGGCCTATTAAAATGCTTCCATTGCTTCGTGTATGTCACTAAAGTCATCAGAAACTATCTGATACACAACAGATACTGAAAAGCGGAACAACCATTAACGTAAAAGACTCCTGTCGGTAACAACCAGAGTGTTAATGTTAGCCTTTCTACTGGTTATGTTGATCGTCAGTATTCTGTTTCTAAATTTCTTAGTGAGTTGTAATGAGATGCGAGCAAAATGTGTCACCTTACTGCCCACGTCGACGTTGGATGCCGCCGGGTGTTGTTGCCAGCACGTGACGCTCCAATAGAAATATGTAAGCGAGACAGACGCGGTCGGGGGATCACCCTAGCGAAGATACGGACTGCAAATGGGGAAATCCATGAGTTAAGCGACTTTGAAAAAGGCAGATTTCCCGCCGATGTGGGCGAGCGGTTCTAGGCGCTTCAGTCTGGAACCGCGCGACCGCTACGATCGCAGGTTCGAATCCTGTCTCGGGCATCTCCACTGAACGGTCTACGAAGAGACACTGCTCGAAGCCCCTCTGTTCATCTGGGGGATCAGTAGCTCAATGATTGCACGTCTGTTCCCCGGTACACATCTCCGCAGCTGTCTTTCACAACTATCACCTATGGTCAGTGGTGAAACACAGTTCCCTTGTCGCTGATTTTAGATAGCGACATTTTGCCATGCACGGCACAGTATAACTAAGAACAAGCGCGAACAGATTACAAACTTAGCCATTTCGGAAATGCTTCCATCTTTGGCCCAACAGCCAATGATCATGCTCTTTCGGACGTCAGATAAATCGCTGTTTCCACGTCGTGACAACGACTGCAATGTTTTCCGCGTCCCCCAGACACGTTTTATATACCCTCCGCTGCCGGGGTGGTGAGTGGTTATTGCCCGTCGACGTCGACAATGGGCGGTCGTCACATTAATGTGACTGGATCATATACACTACCGGCCCTTAAAATTACCACACTACGAAGATGACGTGCTACAGATGCGAAATTTAACCGACAGGAAGAAGATGCTGTGATATGCAAATGATTAGCTTTTCAGAGCATTCACACAAGGTTGGCGCCCGTGGCGACACCTACAACGTGCTGACATGAGGAAAGTTTCCAACCGATTTCTGATACACAAACAGCTGTTGACCGGAGTTGCCTGGTGAAACGTTGTTGTGATGCCTCGTGTAAGGAGGAGAAATACGTACCATCACGTTTCCGACTTTGATAAAGGTCGGATTGTAGCCTATCGCAATTGCGGTTTATCGTATCGCGACATAGCTGCTCGCGTTGGTCGAGATCCAATGACTGTCAGCAGAATATGGAATCGGTTGGTTCAGGAGGGTAATACGGAACGCCGTGCTGGATCCCAACGGCCTCGTATCACTAGCAGTCGAAATGACAGCCATCTTATCCGCACGGCTGTAGCGGATCGTGCAGCCACGTCTCGATTCCTGAGTCAACAGATGGGGACGTTTGCAAGACAACAACCATCTGAAAAAACAGTTCGACGACGTTTGCAGCAGCAATCTAAAACGTCCGGTCAATGGTGGCCGAGCAACTGGCACGTCACAATACGCCAGTGACTAATCTTGATGAACTGTGGTATCGTGTTGAAGCTGCTTGGGCGGCTGTACCTGTGTACGCCATCGAAGCTCTGTTTGACTCAATGCCCAGGCGTATCAAGGCCGTTATTACGGCCAGAGCTGATTGTTCTAGGTACTGATTTCTCAGGATCTATGCACCCAAATTGCGTGAAAATGTAATCACATGTCAGTTCTAGTATAATATATTTGTCCAATGAATACCCGTTTATCATCTGCATTTCTTCTTGGTGTAGCAATTTTAATGTCCAATAGTATATTATTCTATCAGCAACATTACACTCTGTTCAGCCGGCCCCATCGCTCACATAAATCTTGACGGCAGCAGCCAGCGAAAGTAGAGAAGATAGGGGAGGAAAGCTTCCTGTACTACTCGAGCCAAAGCGTAGGGGACACGAGCTACTTTTGATGGTTCGCTTAAAAACCGACAACCAGCGGATCACAAACGAGCACCTGCGAATGTGACCCGCGCACGATCGGATGCCGCTTGCGCACGAGCGCCTAGCGCTAGCACCAGAGAGAGTTCTCGTTCGCTTGTGTCGGCTTCGTCGAAAAGGGGTCTGGATAGTGTGTCAGTGGAGCCGCTCGGCCGGCAGACAGCCGCCGCCTCGGCAGACAGCGGCGCTGCGGGCGCGGGTCAGCCGCTGACCGCTGCCAAGGCCGCCGCTGCCGCCGCCCATGCCGCGCGCTCCGCCGGCCTATCCCTACCGCCGCGCCGCCCATCTATCACGGCCGCCGGCCATTCACAGCCGCTAACTGTGCCGCGTCCGCCGCCCACCAGCTGGCGACGCGCGCGCGACCACTCCTGCGCGCCTGCACCCGACTGTTCGCCGATTCCTCGCAGAATGCTAATTTCCTCGTTTTCATTCGTGACGTCGTGGCGGCGGGTATAGTCTGCCTCGTCCGCCTCTCGTCGCTGGGAGCGCGTGGATTCGTGCCACGGACACGTGTAAATGGCTGCGACGTACAGAATCGCTAACTAGCGAAGATACTTATCGACAGATCCAGATGAAATCTCCTCACTGTTACTACACCTTTATTTTTATTTCTTTCATCTGTATATTGAGCAAGCAGTAAAGGCAGCAAAAGAAAAATTCGGAGTAGGAATTAAAATCCATAGAGAAGAAATTAAAACTTTGAGGTTCGCCGATGACATTGTAATTCTGTCAGAGACAGCAAAGGTCCTGGAAGAGCAGCTGAACGAAATGGACAGTGTCTTGAAAGAAGGCTATAAGATGAACATCAACAAAAGCAAAACGAGGATAATGGAATGTAGTAGAATTAAGTCGGGTGATGCTGAGGGAATTAGATTAGGAAATGAGACACTTAAGTTAGTAAAGGAGTTTTGCTATTTGGGGAGCAAAATAACAGATGATGGTCGAAGTAGAGAGGACATAAAATGTAGACTGGCAATGGCAAGGAAAGCGTTTCTGAAGAAGAGAAATTTCTTAACATCGAGTATAAATTTAACTGTCAGGAAGTCGTTTCTGAAAGTATTTGTGTGGAGTGTAGCCATGTATGGAAGTGAAATATGGACGATAAATAGTCTGGACAAGAAGAGAATAGAAGCTTTTGAAATGTGATGCTACCGAAGAATGCTGAAGATTAGATGGGTAGATCACATAACTAATGGGGAGGTATTGAACAGAATTGGGGAGAAGAGAAATTTGTGGCACAACTTGACTAGAAGAAGAGATCGTTTGGTGCGACATATTCTGAGGCATCAAGGGATCACAAATTAAGTATTGGAGGGCAGCGCGGAGGGCAAAAATCGAAGAGGGAGACCAAGAGATGAATACACTAAACAGATTCAGAAGGATGTTGTAAGAGGTATGTGCTGCCTGCGATATGTAAGCTATAAGAGAATCTGAGACCAAAGAGCAGTGTTGACTGCAGTACGAACTGTGTAGCAGTAGCAGTAAGTTGTTGCTAGCGAGCAGTCGCCTGTCTGCGCTTGTCAGACCTGTCTGGTGTATCATGTTGGCTGGGCCGGTCGCGGTGCAGCGATGCCGGAGCCTGAGTATTATTGTGTAAGGTAAAAAAGTAGCATCGCGCATATCTAGTAATGTATGTGAACTCCCATGTAGATCTTTTAAAAATGTCCTAATAATAATCTTCGTGATATAAATTAATTTCTAAAAAAAATTCATTTCAATTTAAAGAATTTACTAATTTCTTCAATCCATGATCATTCCTATTGTTGCAAAAGAAAAATCAGTTGCTTCCTTTCATAATTGACAAATCTATCGGCCAGCATTGCACAGAGCTGTCCCGGAAAATTTTTATGGAAGAGCAGATATATTCGCTGTTTTTATTGAGGTAAAAATTTTTCCTTTTTTTATTCAGAATGATTTTACAGGGCCATGACGCAGCGCTGCTGTCGTCCAAATTCTACCAGGTTACTGAATTTATATTTTACTGAATTTATATTTTACAGTTTAGGAATTTTTCTGTTTTGAGCTTTCATTAAATGGGAAACAAATTTTGTGTGGAGGTTAAATGTGAATGAATTTCTGTAGGGAGGTTATAAATGGGAACCAATTTTGTTCTGATCTTACACTAAAATTAGAATCATTAACCAAATAATATTCATTTATATTTTTTTGTGGGGAGGTTACACTTGGCGACAACCGGCCAGGATCGTATTTCTTTGTGAATCTCTGAGAAGTAGTCATATATCTGCTCTTATTTACTTAGATGTAGTTTGCATCTGGCGCAACGCATTTATTAGTTTGTCACTCTTTCTTTCACAGATCATCGGCAATTTGTTGATTTTTGTTGTAATTGTAGTTGTTCCATTTTTGTTTTGTCTTTGTTTCATTTTTGTGCTTAATTTTGATTTGTGAAAAATGCCGCGAAAAACTGTTAACAGTACATCGCGATGTGCAATGAGCGAAATAGCCGACTCGAATAGTTTGACCGATAATATTTGCGACACTCAGTGTAATAGTGATAATCCCCTAATTACAGATAATCAGTGCCTACCGATCACTAATAATGATTTTAATGCTAATGATGAGCAAACAAATTCAATGATGTCTACAGTAAATGTAACAATTGATGACGCGGCACGCTCCGTTACAATGAACGCTGCCCAGTTTGACACACCCGGTTTGCAAAATTTACGTAATGAACAGATAATTGTTTCTAACGAAGGTGAACAATGTACTCAAAGTACGTCAGATTTATTTGATTCCGAGGTAGTGACCCATAGTGCACATCCGATTAGCAAACCTTTTCAAGAATTACAGAATGACCAAATGGTTACAGAAAACGTGACAAATGCAGATACACCAACACACAGCATAGAAAATAGAGTCGCTAATTTTGGCTGGGATCAAATTATGGCAGTATTGCTACAACTTAATAAAAAAATAGACAACAATTCCAAACAGTCGAAGAAAGAACAAGACGACAATTACAAACGACTCAATGAATCGAACAAACAGTTGAATGAAAATCTCAAGCAACAAGTTAATGAAAGTCTCAAACAGTCGAATGATAAGCAAGACAACAATTACAAACAACTTAATGAAAAACTAGACAACAATTCCAAACAGCTTAGTGAACAGATTACAGCCGTTGCCGTACAATGTCATGATACTAAGGAACAATTATGTGAGGAAATTAAGGCTTGTGCTGGAAACAGTAGTGAAGAAATTAGATCCGTGGCTCAAGAATTAAATAATACGCAAGCAGCTTCAATGAAATTACTTAAAGATGAAATTAGTGCAGTCGCTAAAAAATGCTCTGAAAACGCAACACAGTTACGCGACGAGTTTAAATTAATGTCAGCAGAACTTTCGCGCACACTGGATGCAAAAGTAGATACGAAATTTGAACAACAGAACAGCCAAATTGACGAACGTTTTAATCACCACCTACAAAATAGTGAAACGCGTTACCGTAAATTTATACAGGAACAGAATAAAGTAAAGCGATAAGTCATGGAAACAATTACTGCACAGAGACAGGAAGATAAGCGTAAATTGTTTACGAAAGCAAAAACATACGTAGACAACAATATTGCTACAGTATCAGACGAAATTAATACTATCGAACAGTTGAACACCGAATTACTCGATGAAATCTCCGATCTTAAAACAAAAACAGACACACACACACACATTAGACTTTCAGACAATGACCAACAGACTTGAAAAGTTGGAACTAATACAGGATCCCGATGCCATCAAAGCAAACGTTAAAAAATTGAACGAAACTACATGTAAAATACAAAAACAAATTAATGCTTGTGATAATAAAAACGATGAGCAGGTAAAAGCACTGACTGAAAAATATGATGAATTGGCCAGTCGTATTGACGTTATCGAAAGTAATAATGACAGCAAATCAGACGATACTTCACCGATTTCGTTTAATCAAACACCTGAATTCCAAAATTTACAGCAGACAATCAGTGAGATAGGTTCGTCCAATAATACATTACGTAGAAAATTGTCAACTGTACAGCAAGAGGTAACAGAGATGAAAAATGTTTCAACCTTTAACACATCACAGCATGCGCCACTTAGCGAACATTTGTCAGACTCACACAGCCAGTATAATTTAGGTAATTTACAGAGAGTACGTGAGTTAGATTCCGAACAGTCACAGACAAATAGATTCTCATACAATCCTGAACCTGTTCAGACATACAGAGACGATAATTTTGATTACAAGCATTTTCTATCCGTGAGAAAGTTTAAAGTATTTAAAAATGACAGAACACAGATCCACCCCTTGGATTGGATACAACAATTTAGCTTTGCTTTTCCACCGACTTGGCCCGTAACACATAAACTTGAATTTATTTGCGGTTTTATGGAAGGCGAACCGGCGACTCATATGAGACCGATCGCGAGACAATGCTATTCGGTAGAAGAATTTCAGAATGCTTTTCTGTCAGCGTATTGGTCGGAGACGACACAGCGCGGAATTAAGGATCAACTAATTAGTTTACCGAATTATGAGAACTCAAATTTTTCCAGTGTCACGCAATTTTTTGAACACATGGTCCAACAAAACCAATACTTAAGTGAGCCATACAGTGAATCTGCACTTATCCAATTATGTATTTCTAAATTACCACGATAATTAAGAGTATCACTTTTAACAGATCTGTTACAGCTTTTGGAAGTTCAGCAATCAGATTATTCCTTCATAAACAAAAATTTTTCACATCATAACCAAGGACAACCAACATACAGTAATTACGATCAGTCACGCTATTTCAATAGCAAAGGTAATAGATGGTCCAGAAACGACAACCACCAGAACTTTAATAACAGCCAAAATTTTAATTATCAGTATCGTCAAAATTATCAGCAACAGGAACCACATTTTGTAACAATAGAGGTTTTTCCCAACAACAGCAACAAAACCAGCCGGTTAGCATAGCTAACCAACAATGTAATGTACAAGGTCAACCAAGCTTTAATGTTTCGCCGCCTACACGCATAGCGTCGGCTCCACCAAACAGTAACGCACCGCAACAAGGAAACCAGTACGTACAGAAAACACATCATTTCAATTCCTATCGCAACGCGCCGTATAGCAATGATTATTATGACAGACGTAAAAATAATGAGCACAATTTTCAGCGTACGTTTAATAACAGTCGGTCTTATCAGCAGCAAAATCATCCGCAACAACATATTATCATGAATGAACCAGACAGTAGATATCATCCCGAACGTAATACGTCAGGAAGAAATAACAGAACAGTACAAATAGTGGAAATGCCACAGCATCCTCCCGAAAATAATAGCACGTCAGATAGAATTTGACTAGATACAGTACAGGTTGCATCTTCCAGCAACGCAAGCAATACTTCAGATACGCAGAATCTTGTTCACGAAAATGTTATTACTTTTGACGACATCCGAGACACACTTTTGCAGGAAAAACCAGTTATTCAAAAAACCATTTCACACCCTGTCATTGAAGTAAAGATTGGATCATCTAAATTTTCAGCAGTAATCGATTCTGGATCACCTATGTCAGTTACAAATGAGGAAACTTTCAACGAATGTAACAAAGAGAATATCTATCCTACGTTACCATTAGGCAAAACTAAAGTAAAAGGAGCAGTATCTGGTAAAGGAGTAGATGTAAAATTACAGACACATTTATCATTTTGTATTGCAGGTCATACATTTCACTCAAATTTTTGGATTGTTCCCTTATTGACAACAGACGTTATTTTAGGTACGAATTTTCTGGTACAACACGACGCAGTTATTGACTTTCAAAACTCCTATTTAATGTTAAAGGCTGAAAATGTACAACTGGCTTTAGAATTTCAGCACTCTTAATCTGCTGAAGAACAAACAATTAATTGTACAGAGGTTATTTCCGCATCACCTATGTAGGTCGGTGTCAATAAAATATATTCGCATTCGAAGGACAAAGTTGGTGACTGGACTTTCGTGACAAGATTCCGTCGCAACGAAAAACGCATTTCTTTTAATGATGTCCAGCCAAATCCTGCATCATTTCAGTGACTCTCTCACATTTCGCGGCAATACAAAACGTGCTACCCTTCTTTGAACTTTTTCGATGCCTTGCCTATATGCCGATGCTTATATACCAGCATCGGAGTCACGCTAAGTTGCAGCAACGACCGGAAAAGGGAAATTAGTGTCCGCCCCTTGTATTTACTTCCGTATTTTTAATTCTCTCCTCTAACGAGGAAACATCACCAACTTGACTGAATATGTAAGGAGAAAAAAGCACAAATTCAAGATGTCAGTCCCGGCAATCGATTCCGAGCAAAAATTTGGGCCATAATTCTGATAGTACGTAGTTATGACCGTCTAAGAGTACAGCATTTTAATTTTCGCCGTCATCGTTTGACTGTCGCTCCCTCCAGCCCACTTCAGCCGCCTAATGCCCGATTTACTGTATATTGGGGTGACAAACAGAGCTCTCCTATTCGACGGATGTTGAAGGCGTGGACAGAGGAGGTCACTGTGGAGACATCTGCCCATCGTGTTTCGAAATCTTGTTCGAGAACACAAGTCGTTTTATGGGGAAAATACTAAGTAATTTGAGCACATAATATTGCAACCTTAAACAAAGATACGTTCAGTATCATTTTAACAATATTCTCATATGCATATTCTGCAGGTATACATAAGCCTAAAAATCAAAATGAATAAGCCTATTGTGTATTGAATCGGAGACCTGGAAACGGCGGAGAGACTTCGTCCCGCCGTAGCCCTCAGTGGTTCACAACCCCACAACAGGACACAGCATTCCACCCACCTCACCGCCGCCCCATTCCGAATCCAGGATTATTGTGCGGTTCGACCCCCAGTGCCGCCCCCCCCCCCTCCACCCGGATAACGTCTCATACCGGACGAGCGTAACCCCAATGCAATGTTTGCGTGGTAGAGTAATTAAGGTGCATGCGTAGGTGGAGACAGTGTTAGCGCAAGAATCGCCGGCATAGAGTAACTGAGGCGGAATAAGGGGAACCAGCCGTCATTAAATGAACCTAACAAACAGGAGAATTATTAAAAAATGAAGTTAATGATTTTAGATTTACGGTTCAATCCCACCTGTCACGTTGAAGAACAGTGCAGCTCTTGCAAATGTACTGTACTCCAAGAGTGCCAGCTTTGAAATCCAAACAAGATAACGTAATACAGCGACGTTAGTAATTAAATATCGCACACTCATTCGCAACATAAAGATGTTCAAGCAAAGAAATCTCTGGCAATAGCTACAGGTAGGAAACCGCGCACTGTGACATAACGAACAGAACACGTTATCAATGAGAAAACATTATTTCACAAATCTGTTACTAAGTCCACTCTACAGTTTTTCGGGCACTGGTATTAAGCTGCTGCAGTGAGACGGAGCGAGTGACAAACAAGCAGTGCGCGCGAAGGTTTAAAAGCTGTTCTTTCAAAATGTCATAACTGTGTACTATCGAATTAATTATGGTCCAAGTTTTCGCGCTAGAATGATTGCTAGGGGTGACTTTTTTTCCTTAAAATATGTGATCAAGTTGGTTAGTTAACAGCTCCGTAATCTAACATGAGGCTTGCAGCATTCAGTCACATGCTTGTACATTGTACTCGGGAGACTTACTAGCGTATTCTTGTACTGTTTACTCTACTGGAAGAATGACTTCGATGTCACTTTGGATCTCTAGCTTCCGACTTCAGCAACATATAACAATGTGCAAAATAACTTCCACCGAAAAGCGCCTACGACTGCTGTCTTACAAATAAGAGGACTGGTCACCTACACCAAGATTTTACGAAACAACTGCCAAAATTGCTTAAACATTCAAGGCTTTCAACCAGTCAGGCTTGAGTTGCAGAGTGGTTCGCGTTTGATTGAAATGTTATGCCCAACCCGCTGTATTTACTGTTTTTTCATCATTGCAATCGTTTTTAACTCAAAAGCTTCACCCCACAAGACACAATATGGTGAACAATATATCACGTAATCAAAAGCAAGTATCCACTCATCAACGAAAATGGTTTAATCACAACTAATTTTTGTGTACTTAAACTTGCCACATATACCTGTGGATCGTGAAACAGTAATAAGTTTTGACAGCTTTTTGAGAACTTTCGTATTATTGTTTGCCAGCTTTTTCCTCGTGGCTTCAAGCGCATACACATTTGACACACACAGTGCGCGCAACTCGCCATCCCCCTTCTCTGCGTCCGCATTTTCCTTCTCCCATCTCTCTGCCCGCCTAATCATCCCATCTGTATCTGTCCATCTCCTCCTCTCCCTCTCTTTCTCTATTCCCTCTGCCCCTTTCTCAAACTGTATCTTTTTCTCCTCTCTCTGTCCATATCTTACTCCACTCTCTCTGTCCATCTACCTCCTCCCACCTCTTTCTTCTTCAGTTGTCCACTATCCCTCTACTCTTCCACATGCCTCTTGCATCCCTGTCTCATGCATCTCTCCCTCTCCCTCGGTCTAGCCCCTCTTCACACCTCTCTGTGTCACTCCTCCTGCCCCCTCTCTCTCTGTCCATCTCCTCCTGCCTAATCTTTCTCTATCCATCTCTTCCTGCACCTCTGTGTCCCTATTCTCTGTTTATCCCCTACTCAGACCATCTCAACATTCTTCCAGCCATATGCATTCTCATGTGTATCCCCTGCACAACAAGTCAATGAAGCACGCTGATACTAATCCAACAAGCTTGTTGTGCAAGGCAGCTTACATGTGAGGAGTGTTAAAACCTCTTTTTGCCCCTGACAAGTAGACTGCCATGATAAATGGTTCAGTAAGGCAGACCAATATTGCTCTAACACAACATGTCCGTCATGCAGGGCAGCCTACATGTCCGGGGCTTAAAAACTGTTTCTTGCCCCTGACGTGTGGGCTGACCTTCAAAGCAGATCGAGAAGCCATGGTAACACTATTCCTACACAATCTGACTGTCACGCAGGCCCGCCTATAAGTCAGGGACTCAAAAAAAGACTTTCTGCTCATATCTACACTTCTATTGGAGCTGGGAGGCTATAAACCCCACAGTGCTGATACTCGTGAGGCCTCCTGTTCTGAGCAGATTTTGACAGAAATCGATACAGAGGTTTGGAGAAGATCCCAGATATACAATATATATATATATATATATATATATATATATATATATATGATCTAATTTAAAGACATATACATTGTTTGCAGCATGGTGAGGGCTTGAGGGCTTTGTACAATGACTAAAGAAACTGGTGAGAAAGCTCATACTCTTCATTAAATATTTTATCTTTCTTTTGCTAATTCAACTCAACACTGATTGATTAAGAATACTCAAAAAATGACCAAATGAAGGTTTTGAAAATGAGCAGTTCATGACTTTCATCACATTAAAGTCACTGTGGGATGACTACCTGATGATACACGACTCATCAAACAAAATATTAGTGACACCCTTAAAAAGGTACACTGGTTGCTTAAGGGTGATGTAGATGATATAGAACTGATACCGTCCTCTCATGTAAACCTTCACCACTTAGCAAAGTCATGGCCGTGAAATGGTGTGTCTGTGCCAGTCAGCACAGTAAGTTGGGTCGTAGAGAGATGACAGAATGACAGAAATAATCTATCGTTAATTATCCGATTTGTTGGTGTATGCATGGGAACTCTCGTAGCCACGTAATGTGGCGTAACAAAGATCCTTACCAACAGAGAATGGAAACTAGTATCACGCCTTGTCAATGACATTCGATTTTAGACACAACAGGAACTGCTGCTGTCAGTGAATAAATGCTCATCTCAGCCAGTTGTGAAGGCACACTACGAAGGCAACTGCATCCAATGGACTTTTGGAGTCGTGTACTTAGCGAAAGGACGTGGCTCACAACAATACTTCAAACTGCACATCTTCACGGCAAAATAACACACAATCCGAACAGTATTTGAAAGAAGGTCCGACCAGTAGTGAATTTTCCTCTTTTGAAATCAAACAAGCGGTAGAATCCACCAACGGTCCACTGAGGGGTTTAACCTGCTGTGCGTGTAAGGTGTAATTGAGGTTCTATGACGTGTCTGGGGAGGGAAATGGTTCGTACCTTGACTTGGATCCACTCATTCATTCAGGTTAGTGTGTATATTTTAACATTCTTGGTGACCAGACGTTTAATATTCTTCTGCATCTTCAATGACGAATAAGCTGTGAAACCTTCCCGTCTCCTCTATACCTCTTTTTTTCTTACGCAATAACCATCTCCTCTATATCTCTTTTGTTACGCAACCTTCCCTTTTACAATAACCTATGTAACCTTCCCTTAGGATTTCTATCTCTTGCTTCATAATAACAAATGAAATCTTCCCTTTGAAATTTATTCTCTTTCTCAATCTTCGCGTACAAATTTAATTGCTGCTTATTAAAAGTGATTTTCTGATTATTTCGACGAAACATAGAATGTTATCTGCAATAACTCAAAACTGTTCCTTACCTGTTTTACAGTTGCTGGATCGCCATCTGACTGCTACATCGAACTGCGACATGAATATACTTACTCTGTTTTACTATACTCTATTAGCTGCTGGTGGGCTTTCATAATAAGTGGCTGTATTTATTACCAAAGCTGACGTTATTCTTTAATAGCAAAGCTGACGTTATTCTTTAATTAATTTGACTGAAGTTACGTAATTCATAGTTAAACTTTTTCTTGACAACAATAAAATTTTGCAAAGTTTTACGTTGATGGTTTTTGGGATGGATTATAATTAGAAATGCAATATTGCTGGCAAAAGTTAATTATATTCTGAATGAAATGATTTTACAAACGTTCAAATGGGATTTACTTTTTACAATAATCTTACAACTAGCATTGCGCAAACATACCTTCAGTAGTGTTGACTTTCGCAAAGAAAATAATTCAATAATGTTAGTAAAGAGAAAAAATACAGGAAAATCACCGGAATCCATACAGCTCACAAGAGAACTAACAAGAATGGGGAAGACTGATAAGCTTTTGCGAAAATTTCGGCCTCGTAATTATGTCAACACAATTCAAAAAACCCAACAAGAAACTGTACACTTGGAAGTCGCCCAACACAATGTTGGGTGAATTCCAGATAGACCATGTGGCCATCTCCAAGAGTAACACAGTAGAAATTCTGAATGTGAAAACGAGAAGAGGATTTTTTGACTCAGACCACCATCTTCTACAGATAAAGACCAGATTACAGCCCAATAGAAAAAAGCCAAAACTAAACAAAGTGCTGAGACCAGACCCCGAATACATAAAACTCAACAAGGAAAACATCTTATAGGAAATTAGTCAGACAAACACCACAAACTGGACAGAACTTGTGGACGTCCTCAAATCCACGATGAAATTGGGTCAACCCCCGAGAAGGAGAAAACACAGGTGGTGGAATATAATATGCGACCAAGCAATAGAAGAAAGGACCAATGCCTGGAAAAACTTCAATAGTCACAAAACATCAGAAAAATGGCAACAATTTCTAGTAATCCGAAAACAAACATCGAAAACTATTCGGAAGGAAAAAAGAAATTATGACAAACGGCGACTGGATGAGATAGAACAAGACTTTAAGAAGAACAACACCAGCAATTTTTATAAGACGTTTAAAGAACTTATTGCAGGATACCAGCCACCCAATCTTTGCTTCAAGAAACCGGATGGTTCACTAGAAACTAACATGAAGAATAACTGCCAAATCCTCGCAGACTATTTCAACAAACTTCTCAACTGCGAAAGACCTACAGAGGATATTCACTACGAGACGTCTACACCAAATCCTGACGCTAAACCGCCAACCATCAACGAAATAGTAGAAATTATCAAGACACTGAAAAACAACAGAGCCCCAGGAGAAGATGGAATTATTGCAGAACTATGGAAACTAAATGATGAAAGATTAACAGGAAAAATTCACAAAATCAAATTAAACATTTGGGAAACAGAACAGATCCCTTCTGAATGGTAATGCGCACTCATCCATCCACTCCACAAAAAAGGGGACAAAACTGAACCAAATAATTACAGGGGTATCTCACTCGTACCGGTCACATATAAAATCCTATCAAAAGTTCTCATGAATAGATTAGAAGAACAAGCTGATCCACAAATAGGAGAATACCAGGCTGGTTTTCGCAAGGGTCGATCATGCATAGAGCAGATCTGGAATCTGAAAATGATTCTCCAGATGAGAAACACCCGAAACACAGTGGTTACTTTTATAGATTTTAAAAAGGCCTACGACTCAATAGACAGAGTACCGCTCTGCAAGACGCTGGAAGAATTCAGCATTGACAGAAAGACAAGAGCAATCATTCGGGAAACATTAACTGACACAGCCTCCAAGGTTAAATTTATGGGGGATATCTCGGAACCATTTGAAATCCAAACTGGAGTGCGACAGGGTAACGGGCTTTCACCATTACTCTTTAATATCATTCTTGAAAAAATTATCAGGACATGGGAAAAAGAAGTCAAAGGAATCCAAATTGGCATTAGAAAAGATAATAGATTCAATTTGAAGTGTTTAGCTTTTGCGGATGACCTTGCAATCCTCACAAATAATAGAAAAGAAGCCACTAACACCATAGAGAAGTTACACGAAATTGCACAAAGAACTGGCCTGCAAATCTCATATGAGAAAACCCAGTACATAGAAAGAGTGCCACAAGACAAATTGCCTATTGTGACAACCCATGGGAAAATCGCACAAGTACCACATTTTAAGTACCTGGGAGAAATCATCCAGCCATCAGGGATCAACCTAAAGGCCAATGAGAAAAGAATAAAAAAACTACAGAAAGCTTATAAACTCACGTGGAACTATTATAACAAAAAGTCCATATCCATTAACGCAAAATTGAGGCACTACAACACTGTCGTACTTCCGGAGGCACTGTATGCATCTGAAACAACACAAATAGGTGGGCAAACTAAAATCAAAGAAATAAAGAATCAAGAAAGGAAAATTCTCAGGAAAATTTTTGGCCCGATACAAGAGCAAGGAATCTGGATGAAGAGACCAACATCAGAATTATACAAATACACAGACAAGATTACGGATACAATAAGGAAAAGAAGAATGCAGTTCTACGAACATATCCACAGGATGAATGAAAACAGAATTTCAAAGCGAATTCTTAAAGTCATCAACTGAGGCAGGGGAAAAACAAAATGGATAAAAGAAGTTGAAGAGGACCTCAGAAAGCACACATAACAGTAAACTATGCAGAAAATAGAACTGAATTCAGGAACATCATCAAAAAACATAAATTTGACACCACAACACAGAAGAGACCAGGATGCAAATGGACAGCGGAGCGAAAGAAACAAGACAGTGAACACATGAAGAAAATTTGGGCTCAGAAAAAACATAAACAATCATCATAAAGGAATTCAAGTTCAAACGCTCTCTTAAATCGGAATAATCGAAAATAATAATAATAATTAGTTCCTCTTATGATAATAGTTGATGTATCTGTACATCCGTTTATAATCTATTGTAAATCATAGCTGGTGGCTGGCAGGCACACTGCTCCTCTCAACCTCTCGCTTCAGACCTGCTACCAACTCGCTTCACATCTCGCTTACTACTGACATCAAAAAAATGGTTCAAATGGCTCTGAGCGCTATGGGACTTAACATCTGTGGTCATCAGTCCCCTAGAACTTAGTACTACTTAAACCTAACTAACCTAAGGACATCACACACATCCATGCCCGAGGCAGGATTCGAACCTGCGACCTTAGCAGTCGCGCGGTTCCGAACTGCGCGCCTAGAACCGCGAGACTACCGCTACTGACATCCTACGAACGCTAAAGTGCGGTCTCTCCTGCCAACAATGCTTTCTGGTGCAGACAATCTCTGCTACCATTACAAAATGTATCAATGCGCGGTCTTTCCCGCTCTTTTCTTAAAATGTATCCGTACGCGGTTTCTCCCGCCCTTTTTGAAATTATATCAACAATACTTTGGTGCAGATATTCCCTGCTACCACAGTTATTTCCAACATGACAAATATTAATTATTCCTACTTAATCCTATTAATAAAATATAAACATCTTTCATAAATTGTTCTTTGACAATAGACAATAGAAATAAACACGCCTTACAGCTGTAGAACCTTCTTCTTCCAAGATGACAATACAGCTGCCTACACACTTCCCTGGTCTGATGAGCACTCAAGTATACCATTGCACCTTGACTGATCCGTCGTGTCACGTGATCTTAAAGATATAGCAGAAGTCTGAGACTACTTGAGAAAATGGGTGAAAAGTAGCAACGCGCTATTTGGTGGCTGTCTAGCATGTAACCATGAATGAGTTGCTTGAGCTGGATCTGGCATACCTGAAGAAACTTGTGGAGCCTCTTCGTCCCCTAATTGAGGCCATGCATCATCGAGGCAAGAGGTGGCGTTACACTGAATCCTGGGGATGATTAATTTTTTTGCGTGAAGTACTAATTTTCACACCCCTAAGGATGAAGCACAGTCGGGCGGGAGACTGCCCACTGGGCCGACTCCTGTTCGTCAGCTGACCGCAGGGCTCGAGGCTCAGCGATATCCGGGCGTGATCGGCGGAGCGGCGTGACTCACGCGGACACTTCGCCGATGCAAAAAGCGACTGCAGCGCGGGCACATTTTTTCGTGCGACCCTGTGCGCAGCAGCGGAGAAATAGTTCCCAGTTCGAATTTATGTGCGGCTGCCTCGGTAAGCGGCCGTAAATTACGGAGCAGCCGCATCAGGCGGCGGCCAGAAAAACATCCGCCCAAGGTATGACGTACGAGCGGCATTTGTCGAAACTGAGAGGGTATTTCACTTACACCAAACAGAATAGAGAAAAAAGAGGAGAAGGCCAAATGGAAAGATATGTATCTGGAGATGAAGTCTGCCGCGCTAACTGCACTGCTATAAATACTGTCTCATCCACTCGGGTATATCGAGCACGCTGTCATTTGGAGCGGCGACCCGCAGGCTGACCAACAAAAAACCTTTCCATTTAAACATGTACGGCGTCCCTCTGCGATGTGCCCGTGCTCAGTACTTTGATCAAATTTTTGCAACACAACACGTTCCTCAGAATCTAATTTCTCATTTTGGAATAGACCCTTCGCAGAAAAAAATTACAGGGAAGCTGTTTCCACACATGTCACGCAAGCTGTGCACGCGCTCGGGCTGAAAACACAAACAGTTGCTGTTGGACAAACTGAAAAGTGTCATAATCACCAGGTTTTCAAAACTGGAAGGTATAAGGAGGACAATTAAGCACCCCGTGAAAGTTTCTTTCACGACGATCTAGGGAACCGTCAAACTTGTGCCGTGGCTGGAAGTGGTTCACCAACACTGAATTCAATGCGAAGCTCTCTGAGGTAAGACTGGCTTGCAATTTCACGCTCACAAGGAAATGCCGATTATCGAAGGGTTTCTTACAAATAATCTGAGGTAGCCCTGACAACACTCGAACTGCCGAGAAGATACGATACAAGGCCACTAACACAAGTTCATGTGATTTTTTCGCCCGGAATGTATCCTATTCTTTGACAATGCTATATACCAACTATGAACCACAGATTTTCGAAGAAACACATCTTTATTTCTATCTTCAGCTTTTCATATGACTGAGGTGTCTGTGTGATGGAAACGCATTTCTTGATATGCTTTAGTGAATTTTTCACTAGCAATACTGTGCCATGTTATTTTTAAGAGGACTTAACAACTTTGAAAATTTATACAGATTTATTAATAACACTTACAGATCTGGATTTGTTGTCTTTTTGGCGAGGTACATCAGCGTTTTTAACATAGCTAAACAGGTCGAATGTGACTCCCACTGGTTATTTGACATACAACCCGTCTGAAATCATGTACTTATCAGCCTCGTTGCAGTACGTCAAGCGTAACTTGTTCGGTTGCGGATTACATTCTTATTGTGACCTCTGCTAGGAAAGCCAATAAGGGTTATACAAACACGGTACCCTTGATGAATAGCCACTAGAAAAATGGGAAAAAAGCAAGAGGTGTAAGTTGTTGTGTACGTGGGGCCATGCAGTTGGCTTGACCAACCCGTTTGCAGCTATTGACGAAACCACTGACATCTGCTACGTAGTGCATCGGTCGGTGCGTCATCTTGACTGAAGTGTACCCTGCGTTCTTGATCAGTGACGTCAAAAAGTGGAATTAAAAGGTTTCCCAGAGTATCTGAGTATACTATTCCGTTTACTGACTTCTCTTCCAGTTCTCTTCGGCAAGACCCTCGGTGCCACCCACGCACCTTCGTAGAACACGTTAAAAATGAACCTGTCAGAGTTTTCAGTACGCATTCCGCTGAGTGGTGGCCCATAGCTGTGTCGGCCTTCCCATCGTGTGACGCGTCAAAGATGGTTTGGGCAGAATTGTGCTGAAATCTGGTCTCAATGTGATATCATTAGCCCACCTTACAGCTCTCGTGAACCTCTGAGCTCTGGCCTTTATTTCGCATGTGTCGGCACCTTACTGTTCGAAGCGTAGTCTAGCCCGAGTGTGATGTTACAGAGCGGCGCCATGCTATTACACCAGTATAGAGGAAGGTTGTAGGAATCTTTGAGCCAAATTACGAACTTACGCGTCGCAATGGGAGACAATTACGGAGCTTCAAAAAAGTGAACATTTTCTTGTGTAGTGTATTAATGGTAGTTCGTCCAGCCTTTCGAGAAAGATATACGCAGTGATGATAGAGAACCAAACCAGGGGAGACAGACATACAAGCAATAAGTCTTGAAAGAAATCTTCACGAGGAAACGAGAGCGCGAGCGCGTCAGGGCGTTGCTTACGACCAGTGCATTGTAGAGTAGTCGCTAGAAACACGCAAGGCTTCAAAGTAATGGATTACCGATCATGCTGCGACTAAGATGGCTGCTGATTTGAATGCCAATCTTAACTGTATATAAACACTAGGTGCTACTTAAAAGTGGCGATTCGGAGAAAACCAGAATGTAGATTCCACTGATTGAGGCCATAGTCCACTAGGTCCACAAGGGAATAATACTGAAATAGTCACATATACACCATATCGGGCACCGAGTTCAAGTCAAGTAGGTACGTTCTCCTCATCCTACGGGCCACACAGACGCACAAATACTACTGTAGGAACAGTACGTCGTCTCGAAGCGTTAGGAAATGGGCTTAAGCAGACAACATCCACGAGAAGAGATGCAAATGCCCGAAAGCAGACCGTAGGTTTCCCCCCTGATGCAAACGAAAATACACTAGGTCCAGGAGGGAGTAACATTCACACAGTCCCACATACACTAGGTTCAACTTAAGTATCAATGTCTTCCTCATCTCACTTGTCTCACAGACCCACGAACCCTCTGCAGTGACAATAGGTCCCCTCGAAGCAGTAGTGCATGAGCTGAAGCAAACACTAACCACAGCAAAAGAAACAGTTGCACTAAATCAAGCTCTAGGTTCCATTGATGGAGGCAGAAATTCAGTAAGTATACAAGGGAGTAATACTGAAATAGTCGCATATACACCATATGTGGCACCAATTTCCACTCAAGTAGCTACACATTCCTCATCCGAAGGGTCACACAGACCCACAAACACTCAGACAGTGACAGTAGTTCCTCTCAAAGCAATACAAAATCACCAAATGCGGGCAGCATCCACAAGAAGAGAACCACATGCACCAAACCAGTCTATAGGATTCATTTCTGCAGGCAGAACTGCGCTAATTCCACAAGGGAGTAACGCTGAAACAATCATATTCACACTGTATCCGGCCACAGGTTAAATTTAAACAATTATGCATTTCTCATACCCAGGGCCACACGAATCCACATGCGTTCTGGCAGTGCGTTCTCTCGAAGTATTAGGAAACGGGCTAAAGCAGACAGCATCCACAGGAAGAGAAACAAACGCACCAGACCATCCTGTAGTTTCTACTGACGCTGGCAAAAATGCTATAAGGAAACAGATGAGTGACACAGAAACAGTCACATACAAACCGTTTCTCCCTTCAAGTACGGCTCAAGTAGCTATGCACTCCCTATCCCACAGGCCAAACAAACCCCCAAAAATTATGGATTGACTACAGGTCATATACACACATTAGTAGACAGGCTAAAGCAGGTCAGATCCACAGGAATGGAAAAAAATGTACCAAACCAAACTGTAGGTTCCATTCATGCAGGCAGAAGTGCACTAAGTCCACCAGGGAGTAACAGCGAAACAGTCACATACACGCTGTATCTGACACCAAGTTCGACTCAAGTAGCTATGCCTTTCTCATCCAAATGGTCACTCTCCATTCAAGCAGGTGCAATAGCACCAGCCAGAGTAGAGAGTTCGGGAAAACTATTGACAAACAGACTAGAATATGCTATAAATGTTGGCACGCAGCAACAAAAGTGCCATACAAGTCACTCAGGTCTACCAATGCAATTACATATGTGCGAGACTCCGACATGGGTGCTGCTGGGACAGACGCGTATGTTCCAACCTTGACAGAAAGTTTTAATTAAACAGCCACAAATGTTGCAGCCCATGCAACAATGTCTTTAGAAGGACCAATAAAGTAGCAAATAACAGGAAAAAGTTTCAATGTAATAATTACAAATACAGCAGTCCTCCTGGTTTCATCACCTCGTGGATGACACATAGGTCTTGCTGCACTGGAAAAAAATTGTCCTTCACTGCCAACCGGATTAGGGAGGTGGCGCTGTCCCTCCTTTGGCGTGGGTGACCCCTAGAAATTTTACATTGGTCATCGTGAAGAAGCGCCAAACGGGCACTCTTGCGAAAAACGGCGCCTCCCTCCGCCATACTGTTTCTGCGAGCCGAGTTTGCATGTAGCGGCTAAGGCTACCTTTTCAAGAGCTTCACCATCTTGGGATTATGTTACTAATCTGGCTTCTAGAAAGCTGAAACTGATGTATATTGCCTCCGCTAAATATTTATCAGAGTGAAAATTGCCTACCAAATTGTATCACCTCATTAATTATCCATGCTGTCCTCTCGTGGTTACCGTCATCTACCTTAAAATTCTAATCTGTACTTGGATTTTGAATTGCTCAAATGTTTGACTTGTCTCTTGGTAGGCTGCACCAAATGCTCGTTGGGACTTCCCAAGTGGGTGCAAGTGGGTGCCGCAAAAGTCTTGTTTTCAGCCTTGCATGCAAGTTTACACTCAACGTATTATGACGTAACTAAAAACCAAGACTCTTCACTTGGGCTATCATAAGTGATTATTCAATGGAAATTGTTGTAGATAGAGTGTGAGTACGTTTGTTTGGACTGCAATAAATTGCCTTCTATCCTCTTATACGACATCTGACAGCAATACAAAAAATGATAGCGCAGTTTCTACCACTAGAAAGAGCAACAGCAAAAACGTTGGATGTTGGCCTGCATGGATTCGCCTGAGGGTCGTGTCCAGAGCCGCTTCTGCCTCAGAACCGCTAGGAAAACTACGCGCCCGTGGCCCCTGAACAGGACCCCAGTGGCTGACATCACGAGCCAGAATACGGCTCGAAATTCGTCTGTTCGCTTACGTCACGGTCTCAGGTCTCTCGCACACATTAACGGGTGCGCCTTCTGAAGCCTCTAGGAGCGCTACTTGCCCAATCTGGAGACAGCACTAATGCCCTCTGTGCATGACAAACTACAGCACGTAATTCTGACTCATGATTTCCTAAGGATGGTTGCGAATACGGCTTAGTTTAGGCACCAACTCACTGCTCCGAGCTGATTTCCTCTGGTGTCTTAAGATTTTTCTACCGCAACTCAGCTCGTTCTTGGTGTATACGAGCGAGAGAATGTGCTTTGGAGTACAATACTACGCTCCAAACATACATTCTCAGAAATCTGTTCCGCAAATTAAAGTCAATGTTTAATACTACTAGACTTCTGTCGGCCAGAAACGCCTTCTTATCCCCTGCTAGTTTACTTTCTATGTCGTCCATGCTCCGTCCGTAATTTGTAATTGCGTTTCGCAAGCAGCAGAATTCCCGAACTTCATCTTCTCGAGGTCACCAATTCTGACGTTAAGTTTCTCGCTAATCTTTTTACTGCTCCTCCTCATTATTTCGTCTTTCTGCGGGTTATCACATAGCCTGTTTTGGTACCTGTTTAATCTGTTTCCCAGCGCCACTAAATTGTTCGGAAACAATCGGTTCACTACTGTTTTTAAACTACACTGAAGCGCCAACGAAACTGGTATAGGCATGCGTATTCAAATACCGAGGTACGTAAACAGGCAAAATACGGCACTCCGGTCGGCAACGCCTATATAAAACAACAACTGTCTGGCGCAGTTGTTAGATCGCTTACTGCTGCTACAATGACAGATTATCAAGATTTAAGTGAGTTTGAACATGGTGTTATAATCGGCGCACGAGTGATGGGACACAGCATCTCCGAGGCAGCAATGAAGTGGGGACTTTCCTGTACGATCATTTCACGAGTGTACCGTGAATATCAGGAATCCGGTAAAAAATCAAATCTCCGACATCGCTGCGGCCAGAAAAAGATCCTGGAAGAATGGGATCAACTACCACTGAAGAGAATCGTTCCACGTGCAAATTGCTGCAGACTTCAATGCTGGGCCATCAACAAGTATCAGCGTGCTAACCATTCAACGAAACATCATCGATATGGGCTTTCGCAGCCGAAGGCCAACTCATGTACCCTTGCTGACTGCACTAAACAAAGCTTTACGCCTCGCCTGGGCTATCAACACCGACATTGTACTCCTGATGGCTGGAAACTTGTTGCCTGGTCGGACGAGTCTCGTTTCAAATTGTATTGAGCGGGTGAACGTTTCGGGTATGGAGACAACCTCATGAATCCATGGACCCTGCATGTCAGCAGGAAACTGACAGACATGATAGCAACACTAGCCACAAACAACAAATGGCTCTGAGCACTATGGGACTTAACTTCTGAGGTTATCAGTCCCCTAGAACTTAGAACTGCTTAAACCTAACTAACCTAAGGACATCACACACATCCATGCCCGAGGCAGGATTCGAACCTGCGACCGTAGTGGTAGCGCGGTTTCAGACTGTTGCGCCTAGCACCGCTAGGCCACTCCGGCCGGCGGACGTGTGCAGTTGGAGTGAAATGAGACAACTGATAGGTCTAGATACAACTCTGACAGGTGACACGTACGTAAGCGTCCAATCTGATTACATACATTCATTCATGTCCATTGTTCATTCCGACAAGCTTGGGCCATTACAGCAGGACAATGAGATATGCCACATGTCCAGAATTGCTACAGAGTGGCTCCCGGAACACTCTTCTGAGTTTAAAAACTTCCGCATGGCCACCAAACTCCCCAGACATGCCTTGCAACATGCTCTTCAGAAGAGATCTCCACCCCCTTGTTCTCTTACGGATTTATGGACAGCGCTGGAGGATTCAGGGTTTCAGATACCTCCGCCACTACTTCCGATATTGGTCGAGTCCTTGCCACTTCGTGTTCCGGCACGTTTTCGCGCTCACGGGGGCGCTACCCGATATTAGGCAGGTGTACAAGTTTCTTTGGCTCTTCAGTGTGTTAAGTTTCCTGTTTTGCACTTCGATATCGTAATACAATATCTTGCAGTGTAATGTATCACTCTGTGATACCCAAAGTCTGACTAATCGATGAATGATGATTGTAACAGTTAAAAATATTGTTAATTGCTGAGTAATGTAGGATCATAAACTGTTGGAAGTTTTCGTAATTGTTTGTGCATGTAAACTGAGCCAATGGCCTTGCCACAGTGGCGATACCGTTTCCCGTCAGATCACCGAAGTTAAGCGCTGTCGGATTTGGCTAGCACTTGGACAGGTCACGGTCCGGGCCTGTCCAGTGCTGTTGGCAAGTGGGGTGCACTCAGCCCTTGCGAGGCCAATTGATGAGCTACTTGTTGAGGAGTAGTGGCACCGGTCATGAAAACTGACAACGGCCGGGAGACCAGGTACTGACCACATGCCCCTCTGTGTCTGCATCCGGTGATGCCTAAGGGCTGAGAACGACACGGCGGCCGGTCGGTACCGATCGGCCTTCAAAGCCTATTTCGGACGACGTTTGTTTGTTTCCTCATTTGTTCTTTTTTTATGCATGTAAACTGGTATGAATATGTGCAATGCACCTTCAAGGTGGGACAATGATGGCTTCTGTACTACAAGTTGAAACACTTGCTGGCTTCGCAGTTATTATGTGCTACAGCGGCTCGGCTTCGAGAAGCGGAAGGCGTCATCGAATAAACAACACCGTGACAGAGAGGAGGGCGTCACGAATAAAGAATAAATTTTAATATCGATCGGATATATAGCTGTTCATTCTGCTGTAATATCTCGAAATGTTCAGAGTGTGAGATCAAGAGTTTTTTTTTGTGTACCTGATAAAGAAATATTAATAGTAAAAGTTACTGTGACTGACGTCAAGAGCCGGTGTTGTACTCGTTTGCGAAATAACTTGTTATGACACGTGAGACACTTCCAACTACTGCAGAATTTTGGTAACGAAATCCGTGCATTTTTTAAGATTGCAAGGAGTGAATAAATAACAAAGTTAGCGAGTTAATATTCTTCAATTAATATGTCACGAACGAAAGAGCCAGCTACAACAAACGGGAACACGCAGTCTATTCTATATAAATTCGAACCTGACTTCTAACATGTAGTTTGCTCGTAGTTTCATACGTCTATGATCTGCAGTAGACGATTATGTCTGTTCTACTTCATTCATTCTTTTCTGTTTTATCGAAGCAACAAACTGTCAAGAGAGAACATTAATTCATTATGTAATATACCCCACATCATGAACATCTGTAGATAACAACGCTGTGATAAGAAACTTTGCGCGTAGAGGTAGAAACGCCAAGAATAATGACTTAGTTATCAAATTATATCTAATAATTTAGTCACGTAAGCAGCGAAGTTGAATATGTCGATCACTTAGCTTTCAAAAATAATCTTTGAATATTGTGGGATTCAAACACTGTAAAGGAAAAATAATTTATGTGCTTCACATTTTAAGTGCAAAATTAAGTCATCATATATGTAGATAATGTTAACGCAAGTAAAATGAAAAATATAAATGATTAGTCTTGTCTCTGGATGGTATTAAGACACATATTTAAATATGATTGCACCTACCATACGACGAAAAATGAATCAGGCATGCTTCGAAACACAGAATGTAGATACACGAACTTTGATAGTTATGATTTATGGACATCGTTCAGTACCTGTGGAAAGAAAAGAAATATTATTGGTTTAATTTTTTTACAACTTTACGAGACAAAATCTAAGAGCTATATGTATTAGAGATTTATCTCTTACTGTACTTCTTAATATGCTACTGAAGAAATGAGAGTCAGTAAGAAGCTTACTGGGAAAACCAAAGAGAGAGCTGTAGTTTTTTCAAGGGGAAAAAGTAAAAATGCATGTACAAGCTGAATATTTCACTTTTACTTCTCATTTTTCATTGTTCTCCAATTCTGTTATTACAAACAATATAAATTCTTCACATTTATTTATTTATTTATCCTAACAGTGGAGATATTCATCATGGAATATCTGTAAACTAATTCATATAAAATGCTACGAGCTGATGGAATGACATCCAAAATATTGTGCATCACTATTAAGACAGAAGTTTTTGCCTGTCAAAATTACTGAAGAATGGTATTAATTTTCAATTGTATTAAGCCATATTTATTCATTCCTTCCTCGATGTAAATCAAAATAAAATCCATTATGAATTTGTTAATCAAAAAATAGTACATCACAATGAAAAATAGCACTCTGGCGCAACCAAAGAGATTCTTTCTTTCTTGTACACTAAAACAGCGTCCGAGACTATGGCTCTCTGAATTCAGAAGTCCCGATATAACACACTAACACACCAGGCAAAAGCATAGTTACAAATAATGGTCTGCCACACCGGGGGGCAGGGGGGGGGGGTGTGCGGGGGGAGGGGGGGGGTTCATGTCTGCAGAGGACCTTGACTTACTCTGTAACAAGGAATATATGACGTTTATTTCGTTCCAGTGAAATGAAAGGGACAGATCAGAGGTGATGCAATCACATGAATGATACCTGTGCAAGTCACTCATATAGGCTGAAATTGCAAGGTAATGAATACGTGGAGTCAATTGCAAATTTGTTCCAGACGAGGGACTGAACCTGGAGCTCCTGTTTTTCACGAGCAGTTACATCAAATATCAGATTAGCAGAGCACACATAACTTCATATCATTGCATCTTCATTGATTTCATCCTCATAGATGTTCTGATTTGATTTCTTAGCCCTGGAAACAGCGGTGAGGCAGATATGAATTATCCCTCCGTTAACATCCTGTAGGGCGTTGTTCAGTGCTCACTCTATCAGTTCCATATTCTATTAATCATCTGATCGATTTTTTATCGAAATGATGTGGAACGAGTTGGTTTACAGGACATGTATACATGATAAGATTCAGTGAATGGCTATGTGCTCGGCATTCACAAGTTACAAAATGACGTATCGGCCTAAAATAATATTATGAACATATTATGGCTAGCCTCACTCATGCAGCTACACTCAAATTAGTTTTTTATATTCTTTTCTTCAGACTGCCACTTTTTGAATAAAAATTTGTCTGTAGACTAGAAGGATTTGTCCGGAAGAAATGATTTTACATTTGGTTTAAAATTTGCTATACCATATGTCAGAAATTTTACATTACTAGGCGAGTGAGCTATCCGAAGTCAACGTGCTGCTGAACGCTCAGAAATGATGCGACTTGTGCGTAGGGTACGTATTCTGAACGTGGTATACTCGGTCGCAGCGCGTTCCAGCGACATTTGTCAGCTGTGAGTGGCTCGCAGGTCGCGCTGTTTACTAAATGTACGGGCGTAAACGTCCTGCGTTGGCTTCCTCCCTTATCCATATGCTGGTCACGATATTCTGTCTCTAGTATACATAAATAAAAACTTCAATATCCATGAACATTTCATTAAGCAAAAAGGAAAGTACGATGTCCAGTCAATGTGGACATCGGTTTATAAGAGTTCGATTACAAATATTGCGATACAAATTTACAGCAGTTCTAGACGTAAAATAAAAATTATTTTTTCATTCTTACTTTTTGGAAAATCCTAAGGTAAATCTTGTTCACTATTCCTACTCAGTAGCAGAATCTTTACAATATGTGAAATAGAAAACTTGAAACAACAAAGTGCAAAGTATCTTATTGCACATAGTGCAAGCTGTTTTGCAGATAAAGTCAATCGACCAAAAATACACTCCTCAGAAAGAGCGCACTTATAGTTACATAACACCGGATATTATGGAATATTCTTTTAGTAAACTAATAAGAAAGAATCAGAACAAATTAGGAAACGCGAAGGTTAGTAAAAAA